>NW_006763147.1:748334-819180 GCF_000264905.1 Stereum hirsutum FP-91666 SS1
CTATTCTAGAACATTCCAGACCTGATCACATGTCCCTACATCACGACCACAAGGTCACATGCCATCACGTGCCTACCACATGACTAGTCACGTGCCTATCCCTCTATCCATCCCACATCTCCATCGTCGAAGTGGCACCTGGGGCCACAATGCCTGCAAGGCGCGTACACTCCTTAGAAACGCCGAGAAATAAAGAGTTAGGTTTAGCCCGAAGGCCGTTTCACTTGCCATATGCTCCTGACCAGTCGGAAAAGCAGGAAGATGACCTATGTGAATGTTTCGGACTCGTCCTCAGAGGTTTCTCCTTAGTATGAGCTTTCCGAAAGCTGAGGTTTGCCCGAGCAATTGACGACAGAGTCCACAAGACATGCACAGACTAGTTTTAGGTGATCATAGGGCGTATAAAATGTTATAGTAGTTACCGACGAGCCGCCAGAATATACCGACGAGTCTCCAGAATACACCAACAAGCTTCCAGAAAGTACCGATGAGCCTCCAGAACGCATCAATGAGCCTCCAGAAGGTACAGAAAGCACCCAGGTCCTGATCGAGTCGGAAAGCATAAGGCCACCGCCACATCAGACTGGGTTGCATTTGATTAGATTAGATTATCCTAAAGTCCTGCCTCTCCAGGGTCGTGCGACTGTCGCGGGACAGTCCCGAGACCGCAGACCGAGACCCCAAAGGCTGTCGCCCGACCGGCACAACACTGGTTGTGGCTCTCTCAATGTTTCCACCCTCGCTCTCAAATCTCAACACATATACGTGGGTACATGCAAGAGGAGACTCCATTTATATCGAACCAACACATAGTATATCATATCATCTGATGGTACGGAGCTATAGGATTAACTCTCTATATGCTACAACGACGAACGGCGCCACTAAAGTACGAAGAAACACAACAACAGCAAGTTTAGTAGTAGTCATCAAACACGGTACAAATATAAACGGGCAAAGGATATGAAAGCGTATACGGCAGGCAATGAGCGCACTCTCCGGGGTCTCAATCTCCTGAGGCGTAATCAATAATTGTTACGATAGGATAGAATAGGGTGGGAAGGGGTGGGATAGGCTGAACTGGGTGAACTGGGTGAGATGAGGTGAGATCTACGGTCTATAAAAATAACGAGGTTGCGTGAATTCAATCTTCATGGGGGAAACGGGTCAGGATAGTGGAAGAGGATGCAAGGGTAGATAAATAGAAGGAAGAAAAAAAACAAGAATAAATCATTAATCAAGGGACTGCCTATCCCTCGCTGCTCGTGGCAGATACGTATAAATCGCATGTATCGCATTCTGTACCCCGTCCTCCTACATAAAATAACGTCCATCCACCCAGTCAGGCAAGGCACCAAAAAAATAAAGGAAAGATGTGGAGTTGAGGAACGCACCTCTCGTATCCTCTCCCCGACCCTCGCAGCCTTCTCCTTCATAACCCGATCCGTCGTCGCCTTCAGCAAAGCATCCGAGAGCTCGCCCACACGAAGGCTGGACACCTTCAAGCCCGCACCGAGCTTGTGGACTCTCGATGCCCAGAAGAACTGGTCGCCGAACCATGGTCTGATCAGAGTCGGAATCCCAGCTATCATAGATATAGAGCGTAAGCAAGTGTCCATCGTCATAAAGGAGTGGAAAAACGAACCTCTCAAGCTCGCTCCCGTCGTACCCGCTCCGCCATGGTGCAACGCCGCATCGATCTGCGGGAATAACCAACTACACAAAGAACGCGATGAGCACAGTAACAATAACCGGAGAAATGAAGAACAAGAACTCACTCATGCGGAATCTTATCCACCGAAAAACACTCCTCCGGGAAAACGACCTCCTCTTCCTCCCCATCTCCCTTCTTACTAGCATCCACCATCCTCGCCGACCAGCCCTTACTCACAATCGCCCTAACCCCGCTCCTCACCACCGCCTTAATAATATTCCGCGTCATCACCCTCGGATTCGGCACCACGATGCTCCCAAACCCGATATACACGATCTTCTTCCCGTCCTCCCTCGCCTCGCGCATCCAGCCCAACAGCTCCTCGCTCGGCGCCCAGTCGTGGTCCGGGTTGTCGAGGAACCAGTAGCCGGAGATGGACGTCGCGTCGCCCCAGTCGAGCGGCTTGGGCACGACGGAGGACGAGAAGTTGTAGACGAAGGGGATTTTGGATTGCGCGAGGTGGCCCATGTCGGTGGAGGCGATTTGGAGCGTGTTGCGGCGCCAGCGGTTGATTTGGGAGGAGGTGGCGGTCCAGAGGACGTTGTCGAAGAGGACGTAGGAGGTTGCGTTGAATGCGGGGGATTCGACGGGAGGACTGAGGAAGGGGTGGGGAAATTGTCGCGTCCTGAAGAAAGGGTGACAAGTCAGCGGTCTTGTTCACGATGAGAGAAAAGGAGAACGTACTTCGTCCAAGGCATAGTGAACGTCCGGAAATACGGGATATCTATCGCAGAGCCCATCAGCATCAGCATCACTCGACCAAACCAAAGGTAACAGAAACGGCAGATCACTCACGCAACGCCTCCGCAATATGCACCCCCGCCATCGCCGACGGACTCTCAAGCAACACATCCGCATCCTTACAGCACTCCCACGCATCCACCAACAGCTCGTCCAACCACGTCCTAAAATTCCCAATACTCTCCTTAAAAAACTGCGGACTGAACATCTTATTCTCCACGCTGAGCTTCATCAGCGCCCCCGGGTCGCCCCCCGCCGTCCGATGGGCCACCCCAAACTTCTCGACCCACTCTTTGTACTCCTCGTGCGTCACGATCGTCACCCGGTGGCCTTCCTTTTGGAGACCGAGTGCGAGGGCGATGTAGGGCTGGACGTCGCCACGGGAGCCGATGGTGAGGCAGACGAAGTGGAGGGAGGGCATTTTGAGGAGCGTGCGGGAGGGGACGTTTATTGTCTTTGGGAGGAATGAACGCAGGACGTGGGGCATGTTTGATCGGTGGGATTTAGTTCTGCCGAGCGGGGCGAGGATGGAGGTCGTGCTACGCTTGACGGGTCGATGGCCTGGAGTGACGAGACCGGTGTCGTCGGAGTGTGTGTGGGCGTGTACGGGGGTGCTTAACGAGCTCGTCGTCGTCGAAGGGAACGGTTCGACATTGGTGGTGGCGGTGGCGAGTTCGACGCCACTGCTAGCACGACTGAGATTCGCATCGGAGCCCCTCGACGGTGGTCTCGAAGTGGACGGACTCCTGAACGCCTGCTTCTTCTCCTCTCTCAGACCAAACTCCTCACTCGGCGCCATAACCGCCGGCGAACTCGTCCTTGCCAACCCCGTCTCCAGAGGCAATAGCAGCTCTGCCTGCTCTACAACTCTCCCCTCTCTCGCCTTGACTAGCTCCCCCACCCTCTTCAACGCCTCGTCCCTGACCGCCTCACTCTGGAACCAAAATCGCACATCGGATTGGCCCGAGAGCTCCAACGTGAGTCCGTAACTGAACATATGTGCGTTCCTGTACACTTTCGCGGTGTTTATGGTGCGCAGTGGGAGACGGTATCGGACGTCGTTGGAGAGGGTGAAGGATTTGGACCAGAAGCCGACGCAGTCTGGCGTTATGACGAAGTAGCCGAAATAACAGCCCAGACGACGATGGACGTGTGCCTTCTGAACTATAAGGAAGAAACACCACGAATCAGCTCGACTTGTCAAAGGAGCACACAGAGCAACAAAAGAAACCAAAAAACATACCCCACATCTCCTTCTTCGGATCCAAAGCCAACGCCCCCGCCACCCCTCTCTCCACATCACTCAACATCTCCACAAACTCACTCTGTTCCGCCTTCGCCTCATAGTAACTCCCCGGCTCATAATCCACATACACCCTCGTCCCCGCCCATCTTTCCTCGTCCTCCAGCCCCGCAGCGATGCGCTCGCGGGCCTTGCGGACTAGTTCGCTCACCAAAGCCCATTTCGGGTCGTTCCGGATGACGGTGAGGTTGAGCGTTTGATGGACCGGGGCGGGCTCGTACATCGTTCCGTTCAGGGGATCGAGGGAGCTGGCGGACTGGGGGGAATCGAATAAAGGTCTAGAGTTTGATGCGGAGGAAGGAGGATCGTCGGCGCTGGGGAGTTCGCTCGGAGGCGTCCTTGGACTACCACTCTTCGACGACCTCAAGGGCGGGAGACTAGGCAACGTGAACTCGAACTTTCGGAATGGGGACTTGACGTTGGCGTTGGTGGGAAGAGTTTGTGCAGATGCAGTGGCCGTCTGTGTTTGTGCATCGTCTGGTGTCGATGTGGCACCAGGTGGACGCACATGCTCGAGCTCGTCCGACGGAAGTTCAGTACCTTGCGTCCTCGGACTCCTGAGCGAGAAATCGAATTTCATGAAAGACGATCTCTTATTGATAGCCGGAGTCGTCTGCGCACTCGTCGGTGTCGTCGTCGGTAGCTCCGCCTGTGCTTCAGTCGCTGTAGTTGTAGGTGCAGAGTCCATCGGTGGCGCCTGTGGTGCCACAGGGGTCAACTCCTCGGCTTCGGTACCGAGCTCAGCCTCCTCCCTCCTCGGACTCCTCAACCCAAAATCGAACTCGAACTTCCCAAAAGGCGACCGCACAGGTGAGAACGAAGTCCGTCTGAACCCATTCTCAGGCAGGAAAGACGCCCGTGTCCTTCTTGCAGCTGTAGTCGTAGGCGCCCTCTCCTCGGGCGGAACGTCGTCCACGCCTACACGTCGCCGAGTCCTCTTCCGCACGCCTTGAGTTGAGGGCGCGCAGAATTTATCCCATTTTTTGAGGGCGGATTTGAGGCTCGTTGGGGGAGGAAGGGAAGGCGGCATGGGGGTTGCTTCGACGTCTATCTCTGCCTCTTTGTCCCCGTTCCCATCCCCTGCGGCTTTCGTCCCTTCTTCCACTTCTTCTACGTCAACCTCCTCGTCAGTCTCAGCCTCATCCGTCTCCCCGCTCCTCATCACATCGACCCGATCCCTCCTCCTCTGATGTTGAACCTCGTCCACCTCTGCACCTCCAACCTCAAGTTCGACCGAACTAGGCGCAGTATCCGTATCGACGAACACCTCCGTTCCACTTGCAAGTTCTTCGCTATCGGCGGACTCGGACGGGAACATCGACGACGCCGCCGAACTGTTCGCCCCGCTACCCGTATTCCCCGATTGCTCAACCGTGGATAGACCTGATGGTGTTGGTGCTGCAGATGTAGAAGACCTCGCACTCGAAGAAGCGGTAGAGAACCCGATCCTGTATACCGTCGCGAACGTCAAACAATCCTCGGAAGACATGGACTCGATGCGGTGCAGGGGGATGTTTATCCTTATTCCGTTCGTGTCTGCGTCTTCGTCTGTGGTTGATGAGTCGTGTACGTTGTGTGGTTTGTGGGAGGGACGGAGGGCGTTGCGGGCGTTACGGCGGTAGAGATATATAGCACCTAGTGGATAGAGAGAGTTGTGAGGTGTAAGTAACGGTGTTGTAGCGGACGGGAAGAGTAAATTAAAATTGTGTGAGATAGTGAACGTTTCGGTGTGATGAACATATGTAGGCCCAACGAACACAAGACACAGAGTAACGAATCAAGCGCAGAGAAAAGAAAGAAAAACGCACCCTCTATCTCCCTCCTCCAATCCCTCGCCGACTCCTCCGTATCGAACTCGATGACGCCTTCCCTAAAGCCCACCGCCGCGTCGAACATGATATGTATCACCTTTTCGTGCTTCGGGTCCTGCGGCATCACTTGTACGATGGACGACACTACACACACATCCACCGTTAGCTTCCTCTCACGTGCATGTTTACGGGCGAGGTGTGAAGGACAGAAAATCGGAGAGGAAACAGAGAAAAGAAAGCAACGCACACAAAATACTCCGAATAGGCTTAATCCGATCCTCCTCCCTACTACTCGGAAACGAACTCAACATATCATGGCTCAATTCCAACCATAATCTCCGCTTGCGCCTCCAGCCTTTACGGTGGATGAGGACGGGCCCGGCTTTTATGATTTGGGAGGAAAGGTTGTCGGGCGAGGAGGAGAGGAGGGAGGCGTGGAAGGTGAGGCGGTGGGTTGTTAGGTGGGCTACGCCCTGTGTGTTGCGAGGCGTGGAGGGAAAGGGAGGGAGAGGGAGGGAGGAAGAGGGAGGGAGGGAGGGAAGTCATGGGACGGACGGTACGGTACGGCGATCACGAGAATAGTTCGAAGTTTCGAAGTCAGTCACAAGCCCACACACAAAAAACAAACATAGCAAACACGTCAGTCCAACTTTAGCAACATCCCAAGCGGAATAAATAATAAGAAACGCACGAGTACAACGACATCCCTAACCAACGCCGCATCCGTCTCCAACACAAGCTTCTCCTCGCCCTCCTCCGCCAACGGTCCAAACTCCTCCACCAACAACCTTACCACCTCCTCCGGCGTCAACTTCTCTTCACCATCCGCGCTCGCTGCAGCAGCGACCGCGAAAGCCTCGTCGATCCGCTCCGGCGGGGGAACTCTACCGTCTTGACCTTCCGCGCGCTCCTTCTTCTCCTTCCCCTTCCCCTGAGTCTCGCCATGGGCATCCTCCTCTGAGACCTCGCTCGAAGAAAGCACGTCGTCTGCTTCATCTGATTCGGGCTCGGGCTCGAGTATCCCATCAGCTTGTGACCAGTTGTTGACTGAGATTTGGGCGATGCGGCCGGAGAGGGCGCGTTCGTGGGGTGTCAGATCTCTACCCACTAGGTCCGCGAAACCACGGAGTGAACCTGTCGTAGCCCTTCCTGTCCCTTCACCACCCTCCTTCGTAGTACCGTCGTTAGCCCGAGAACCATCAGAGGGACCTGCATCCTCCCTAATCCCCTCAAGCTTCGTGTTATGTTTATAACAATCCGGCGAAGAATCGATGATCTGCTCGTAGAGCGCTGCTGCATTGAAGATACTCGACAGCCCGGGCTCGTCGAGATGCACGCCTGAGGTACGCACGAGTTCTTCGCCTAGGGCGTGTTTCCCTTGCCTGCCGTGGGACGTCGATGGGGGTGCGGAATCAGATTCATGGAGTGCGAGGGGGTTGCGCTTGGAATTTGTGTCTGTGCGTGAGACGGCGGATAATGCCCAGGAGAGCATTATGGCTCGAGTTCTTGTTGGTTATAGCTATACCTATAGCTCAGCCTTCAGGAGTAGATAGACGATGGGGATATGTGTGTTGGTCTAGGATAAGATGCTGTGGTGGTGGTCGTGCGCAAACCGATGCTAAGAGTTGTCGTCTGTGGATAATGGAGTCGGTTGGACAGACAGACAGGAGGTGGTGAGGGGGTGCGTGCGCGGAAGAGCGGCATCGTCTTAGTCTAATACATCCTTGTCTGACTTCCTGACTCGCCGTAGGGCGACGCAATTGCAACGACAAGTCGGGGCGCTGACACGCCTCTCGTCAACAAGCGTCCATCAATTGATCGCCCTTGTCCTCCTGCCCAATAAATTTCTCTCGGTCAATCTACCTGCTCTGATACTGGATTTACTCAACGAACAAAACAAACCACACGAAAAGAAAACAGACAAACATATCGTGCTTACCCAGCATCAATATTTTATCTTTGGTCTCAGTTGGAGGGGTTGCGGGCCTCGGGTGTCGGATTTGCGAGTGTAGTGATGTGTCATACACGCTGACGTATGGCCCCTGTCCCGCGTACTCCGGCACCGGGACATTGTCATGCATTTTTTGGGCTTCACATCCGACCTCGCCGCTTCAAGCAAGCTTCGATAGTCTCCCACAGGCAGACCTTGGTGTTGAAGATAGGGCGTTCAACGTGTCAAGAGCTTCGAGGGAAGTTGGATGTTTGGTGGGACACTCGAACTTGCTCCCCATGGCCAGCTGCAGCGAAATTTTTCGGAAATGACTGTAAGCAACTACGACTCATCCAAGTCCAGTCTCTCCGCCTTGCTTGCTTGCTCAACCCCGTATTCCAGTTCATTCTTTCGTGCGGCGTCTTCACCTATAACGTCGAGTACTTCCTAGTCGAGCCTTTAGAACAGACGAAAACAAGTCACTTATCGGGTGGTACGCCTGTAATCCTTTTCTTTCTTTCTTTCTTGGCTGGCAAACCAAAAATATCCCTGCCAAAATTTCTTGTAGGCCTTTGCGATGTACTCTAGGGACATCGTGTGTTTTGCACTGGACATGCTCAAATCATGGTTCAACGGATTATGGTGTACATCGGCGGCTCAAAAGAGCGGTCCAGATCAGTCTTACGCAGTTTATCGCTTTCTTCATCTGCGCAGACGCCTATAATCGAAGTGAAGCTGCTACCACGGTAAGGTAAGGTACCACGGAGTCCGAGTCGTACCCCGCCCGCAAGGTACACTCGATACTATCACGTACTTATGGCAGTATACCCTTGACTGTGTCATGAGCGACAGCATCATGATATATCTATCAGCCATGCAGTGTAGCAGGCCTTGTATCTGGCAAGGAAGTAAATATATGCGTGATCGACCGCTGGACAGGCAGCACGCCGCTCTGTCCCCACAATGGAAAGCACCACCGATGGATCGAGACGCTATCCCTGTCTGTAGAGTACTCAATGGGAGTGGATCTGGGTACGCTTTTCAAGGTTCTTTTCCGGCCAATGTTTGACAAATGGACGTTGACCCATTCCATCCGCTGGTATTTTGTCCTTGAGTTTACTGAATGTCACATTTCCCTCATCAAAAACAGTGACAATGGTTGTGAATTACGCACCATCAAACGACGAGGAAGCCTCGTGTAATTCTGCAAACTATCCTAAGCTGTTGACACTCACTTTTCGATGGAGGGACTGTGGAAAGTACGCCACACCGTTCTTCGAACCTTTTCTCCAGTCTTTGTGATTCCTAATGTGTTCAACGTTGAGTGCTCTACATGTCACGATGGCTGCGCTTCGTGCATGGTTCGACGAGTTGTTCAATGAATCGGAGAACAGGCTCAGGCGTGGTCGATCGGTGCTCCTGCCAGTCAATCGTGTGGACCATTTATGCCGATCCGGGTCTCAACCAGCGCTGTGCTCATTCTTCTTTTCAGCCAGAGCTCCGACACGGCCGGGGGTTAATGTGAAAGGTCTACGACTGTGACACAATTCTAAGAACACATGTTTGCTCGAACATCTAATCTTAGACTGAGATACGTACATTGTACGCAGTAGAGCATTGAGGATGTAGACTAATTCAATCTCGCTAAATCTGCTTGACCAGTGACATAATGAGATCGTTCGTTAGATAGGGCGATAGAAAGTACAAGACAGTGCTAAAACTGACCACTTGTTCGAGTTTTTCTTTTTTTGGAGGAACTCGTGAGCTCCATCATCCATCCTTCTTACCACTCTTTCCTCGCTTGACTAAATATATCCCTTTCCCTTTGAGCGAGCCAGAGATCCAAAAGTACAAAGTGCGTCACAGGCATTTGCCTGCCTTTCAATCAAGGTCGTATTTTGAAAAGCGAAAAACTTTTTTCACAGCAGTGTGAGCTACAAGAGCAGAGGCCTATAGGGCGGTACGATTCCACCTTTTTTTTCCCTCTCAGATATGTGCAATGTATTTATGTGTGGAGTTTGCATGGCCTTATTTTGTTTTGTATAGCCATGCTGGCGCATGGCTTGGGGACGATTCCCATTAGGGCCATCTGCAAGTAGTTACCTCTGCTTTGTGCCAATTCAAATGCAACAGTATTGGCAGTCATTAGATGCCTATTGTTTAAGGCTTACTGATGTTTCCATTCCAATTGGACTAGGATACCATAACAGTAATTCCCCACTAGAATAATGTGATAACTACGTTACTATAAACCAGCATATTGAGTTCCTGGCCTTTATGCACGGTACGTTGTAGCGCGCAGTAGCCGGCCGATGGAGCTGGGTTCGAATGTTTGCGGACTTTACCGCGCTGTGGAAATGTCACACGTGTCAAATATGCGTCTACTCCAAAGACCACCGGTAGGCACATAGTCCGACAGGAATATCATACTGTGTATGTATCCATCTATATTTATATTATGTCTATTCTGATACATACTATCCAACCTGAACGTATATCTGTTTCCGACTCCAAGTGGCACGCATCTGGGGTATGTGTACTTGTCATTTGCCACGTAACCGTTATTCTTATCGTTTGCTCTACAGTACTTGATTCACCTTTATCCTTTGAAAGCGATACAGTGACCATCATCGTCGATAGGCCAAGGTCTTTCCACTTTATATGATGATCAATTGTACTATTACTGATGTTCTAAACTTATAGACCAATGTCATTCGTGAGAGACATATCAGATTCTATAGATGGCCTATTGGCACACACCCTACCCGTTTGTACTCGAGCGCAGCTGCAAGAGTTAGACCATGCAATTCTGCGGGTCATTGCAGACGTTAGGCAGACTCTGAACGATCGTTGCCCTCTTGCTCACAGCGAGCGCCACATTGCTCTCCGCGCCACACCGAATGAAGTTCTCTCCTACATCTTCCTGCATCTACGAGGCTACCCTGAGGATGAAGACACACCCGACCCGTCCTGGGTCAATGTCCTCCTCGTATGCAGACGATGGCATCGCGTGGCCATTGATACACCGAGCTTGTGGCGAGACTTGAACTTTGGGCGTATGCCCATCGACACGTCCCTACAGTACATTCATCGACATAAATCATTGCCTTTTTTCGTTTGGTCACCAACGTTGGATGCCGTATCGTCTTTGACATCGACCTATCCCTCATTTTCACACCAGTTGTCCCGCCTTGTTATTCAATCACCTCCCGACTTTGGCTGGCTCTCACCCGTTAACTTGCCAAATTTGGAGGAGCTATGGGTGTCTTCCTACACGGGTGATGTTTCTGAAGATCGTGCATCCACGTCACTATCCGATTTTGGTGTGCTCCGCCTTATCAACGTCACAGGCCTTAAGCCTGCTTGGAGCATTAAACCATTTCCACGCTCCGTACAGGAACTGTCCCTGGATGTCACCGACGTACCATGGCGCCCCTCTTCCTCACAGTTACACGATTGCTTAGAGGATCTCTGCAATCTTCGATCATTCACCCTTGTGGGATACGGTTTAATCCATTCTCCAAACGTCGATAGACTCATTCTCTCCGCCATCGAATACATCTATGTCACGCTACCATACGCCGATTTGGATGACCTCGTTCGCTTTATTCCTATTCAAAACTCTCGCCCTTACTCGCTCTTCCTCCGCGGACCCCGAATCCAAGTCCACGCGGACGACCCAGGACTTCATTCACTATTTCATGCTCACCTCCGTCCAGTCGTATTCCCAAGATCTTTACCGTACACCTCCATCCACATATCCAAGCATGGAGACCTCCGATCTTTCATACTCCGTGATGCGGACGAGCTCGAACTCTCTTTACCCATATCCCGTACTAGCTGGAACATCAATCCACTTCTTGATTTAGTTGGAGTTGTGGATATCAAGCACGTATGCATCGAAGAGGATCGGGGACTCTCTGTTTCCACTCGTCCACTCGCTCTCCACGACATCGTCCCTTTCCTTCCAAACGCGACAAGCCTGACCATACAGAGACAGGTTGGTGTGGAAGCCAGGGCAATATTAGTTGGGCTTGGGCATCCGGATGGTCAGGACCTGTTACCCTCAGCCGAAACATATAGGCTCAAATGGCCTTGCCTCAATGCTATAACCCTGGAAGATATTGGCTACCCTGGAATACGTGGACGACCGGCTCCTGTCATCACGCAGCTCCGCCAATTCCTGATGTCAGTCCGTACGGGGGCTCCTCTTTTCCAGAAGTTGAAGATCGTTAGGTGCTCGATAGGAGAGGAGGATGTACACGGGTGGAGGGAGTTCATCCCCGAGGTAGAGATCGTTCAAGGAGGTGAGTTCTCGGACATACACTACACTATTTGTTGCACGATGTAACACAATTTCATGTTTCTGAATATGTAGACCCAATGGAATCGTATCAGGAGTGAACCTGCTCAATGTTGGTATATTTGATAGCATTAAATCAAGTCTGTCCTTGCCCAAACGCCAAGTGCCCTGTCCAGCCCAAAAGGAATAGGAGTTGGACGAGGATTGTAGCCAATGCGCTTTATGTTCGATGTAGCTTGTATTCTCTGTCCTCTATTATGAAATATTAGGCATGACTCTGACAATATGGTGCATGATCTGCATATGAGAACTTGAGGCGGACTCGTACAGTGGGAGTGTGAAATAAAGTGGTACTAATTGGGGATACCTTAATGCTCCAGGTGGAAGATTTGATGATGAAAACATCCTGTGACTGCGCCGGCCAACGGAGATACAAATCAGATGTAACGGGCGCAACAGCGGAAGAGCCTGAGCTGGAATGGGCACACCATGGACCGACATCTTACAATATCTGATACATGCACACGTTACCACATCTTACACACGCTGACACCGCAGAGAATTACATCGCATGATGGAGAAGGATGGACAGGACCCGCTGTATTGTCCGATTTCAATGGGAATCTTGCCGCAGACGATAAAGTTACGGAGGGTGAGCGGATTGCGACAAAGGCTTGGAGCGCGATGATGAACCATCGAAAAACGAAAACCATATAATCCCACGAGTGCCACATCACAACGTCAAAGTACAATTATCAGCAGAGTCAGTCAATCGAAACCCCGATACTGTCATCTATCATGAGAAACATTGTTAGGTTCATCGATCTGTTGAGAGCGAATGCATGCACTCACCACTGTTAGAGTCATACGTATAATGAACTTCTGGTATAAACTTGGCCCACTGGGACAGCTCGTTCGTTGGGATGCAGCAGTCCACTAATTCTACCCTACGAAATGGAACAATATACGATTTAATGGCCCATAAGCACTGTCCAAGGTGCCTTGCGGCCTGATCTGACCGGTCGTCCAAATGATATGAATACTGTACATCTTCGAATGATATGGTGTGGAGGTCGGGCCACTCGCAAACGTACGGCTTCAAATGAGGAAACAGAAACTTGCCGGCTGCACCTGCCAGGCCAAGCAGAATCAAAGCGGAATCGTGGGCAACCTTGTTGCGTATGGTGAGTTCCGTGGTGTCCGTTAAGTGTCTGACGACTTCCTGTACCATCCGGCGACAAGGAAGAAGTGACTGGGGCTTTCGCCCTTGTTCCACGTAGACGTGGCCAATATTCGATGGGTCGACAATCTCAAACAAGATATTTGGTTCCGGTCCGCATTGAGTACGAGTGGTAACCGAAAGGGAGTGGAGATCTGCATCGATGAATATCAACGTCAGGTCCGCATCGTCTATCATGATGCGAATAGACGTATAGGGGAGTGCTCTGAGGTAGAGGATGGTTCGAAGGTTGGTGTAGAAATCGCGAGGGGGCGCAGCAGTATGAGGGCGTCGACAGAAACGTGGGATGTGTAGTTTGAGAGAATAGGAGTGGGTACGCTGCAAGGGAAGGATACAAAGGATGTTTTTGTGATCTTCATGCGGTACCGTGATCTCTATGCGCTGAAGGAATGGTAGCACGAGTCTATCCACGGTGTGTGAACTAATGATTTGGTCAGAGGCGAACGACAGGGTATGAAGGTGCCGGAGGCTTTCCAGTGACTCAAAGAGCTCGGATACTGTAGGGGAACCACCTATGCCGAGTATGTCCAGATGTATAGTTCTCGACGACAGAGGAAACGCTCTGGTGGACCATGAAGGCAGAACACCCTTTACGTCGATAGATTGGAGATGCTGAAAGTCAGCCAACCAAATGTGAAGGGGTGTTCCATCTGGTTCGATACGAGAACTGGCGACCTCCAGAACCTCGAGATTCGGTAGATTATCAGGATGCAACCAATCCAGGTCATCGGCGGAGTCGATTATGGGTTCGTCAAGAACAAGACGTTGCAGTTGGGAGGTAAATGATGGATGATGATCCGTTAGAGAAGTTAAGGTGTTTAGGGATTGTCCCCAAACGAATAGCGGTAAGGTCTTTCGCCGACGAATGGTCTCGAGCGCGACGTAGTCAGGCATACTGCCCAAAATGATGTCTCGCCACATCCCAGGCATGGTGAGCGCCACACGCCGCCATCTCCTGCAAACGAGAGGCACAGAAAACGTATAGGATATGTCGGGCGGACCTTCACCTTCTGGCTCAGATGGAAGTTGCTCGAAGAACATGGAGAGGATTTCGTCCGGGGTGCTACGTATGGATGTCGGCTGCTTCGAACCTATGCAGTAAACCGGTTCATTTCGGATTTGGCGAACAGATGCGATGGTGCAGCGGAGTCTTCTCTCTATTTCTTCTAGCTGGTCTGTCGTCCAACTGGACATCGTGCATATTCTCGCCAAGTCATCGATACGACCGGACAAAGTACCTAAGTCGATCATAAAGACTGCATCATTGCCATCGTTAGTGTGGTTATGCTAAAACATAGGTGAACGCACCTTTTCCGTGGAAGCGGTTGATATGAAATGAGTGCAAGTTGGCGTTTGTGCAAGGTCGCTGTGTACACTGCGCGTTAGATAGATGAGCAACGACGGATAAAGAACGGAGAGTGTCCTACTTCGTGTCTTTCTGAACAGCGGGGTCTCGCCTTCCGTTTTGGCTCGACGTCATGTATATATCAAGGGGAAGATGCTCAAGGTCGACATGTATTAATCACGGGTCAAACTAATGGGAGCGGAGCCCGCATAGGAATGACGCGGCCACAGCATGAGTCGGCCCATTCACGCGGCCGCAGGAAGCAACTAGACGACCGAACCGGTGCAGCTGTGATCCGACGACTTCTTGGAATGTTCCGAATCTTTCCGAATGGTTTCCGTGTGGCGGACAGTTTGATTTCGCCACATCGCACAGTGAATTCAACAATCTCAATATAGAAGACAACGAATCATGTATGTACTTATAAAGCAAGACAAAGCAACGAAAGCACATCGGGTACGAAAAAAAAAGACGAGTCATAGCCAAACGGTATATCGTATACCGTTGAGTTTTTGGATAGAGGGGCTATAGACAAATTTCGGGCATGAGAACGTGTACGCTGTTATTATAAGTAATGGCACTCACTTCACAAGTCGTACGAAAGCATCCTCATCAAGTGAGGGTGGGAAAGGTCTACCGCCGGCGAGAATATTTCCTTTTCATCGTCCGCGACCCACCGCCCCTTTCTGGCTGGACTGATACTAGTACAAAACGTCTCCATCGCGACACCAACCGATCCAATCCAGCTTTCCGGGTGGTGTGGTGCTTGCGATAGAGTCCAAGTAGGATGACAACCGTGGAATATGACAGTTCCGTGTGATGCTTCCAAAAATGAAGTGCTCAGGAAGCGCAAGATGGTAGGAATATATCTTTCGTGTACGCATATGTGGTACGTATGGAACCGGTGTAGAGGGATGCACCGAAGGAATATATGATGGACCATGTTTCCGGGATCGGTACTGGAGTTCATGTCGAATGAAAAGCTGGCGTCGGGTGAGATGTGTAGGCAGTTATTCAGTATGGTCTTGAAGACGTGAGCGTGTATAGCCGGAGTTCGGATGGACATATACGTGTTCCGATCGGTCTTCAGCACCAGATCGATCGTCGCATGCCATTGAATAGATCCATTGACATTGAGGAAGATGCCGGCGGAAGATATGACGTTGCTGAAGGTGAATGATTGGGCGATGGCCAACGCGTTCGCATCCATTGTCGCAGGGTCTCCCGCACGGTGCTGGAATAGCTCGGTGACGAAGACGTCAAGGGAACAGAGACTGAAGTAACGAGCTATCCTTTTGATTGAAGGCGCCGCACCGTGAAGAGCGACGCTGCGTAGGTTGGAACCAGATATGGGAGCGACTGCGGATGACTGTATGACGTGCACGTCCCACAGCTCCAGCACGGTCAACAGGTGCATGTGTTGAAGAGCCTGATCGAAGTGGACGAGATCTAGGGGGAATGGAAAGTGACCGCCGTGACTCTTGTGAATATGTAGTGTGACGAGGCGAGGCGGAGGGATGAATTGGTGGAAAGGAAAGGAAGAATGGCGAATGCATAGGACGGTAACCGGTAGATTCTGGAGGCGAGCAAGGTCGCGAGTGTGAATGGCCTGAGTGGGAAGTCGACTCATTGGGTCATCCTCATCATCATCATCGTCCACGACATCAACCCCGCTGTTGCTCTGTACTCCATAGGGCGCCCATACCAAGCCGTTCGTCGGCCACCCTCCCGTCATTCCCATGAAATTCGCCATCTCCTCTTTGTCCTCTAAAATACCCCTCGCCCCTATGAATATGTTCTCGAGTTGATTGAAATCGTGGAACTGTAGGCACGTGCTCACAGTAGGCCAGAGCGAAACGTCGACATCGATGTATAGAGTCCGGATGCGGTGAGAAGCTGACTGTAGAAGGGGCCAAAGCAGACCGATGGAATCGGCGTCGTTGACGAGGACGGTGAGTAGGTGCTCTTTAGATCTATCGAGAGCTATCTGGAGGTCGTCGACGTCCATCTGACCGAGTGGGAAAAAGCTTCGCAACTCGGCGATGTCCTTGATGCGCTCGTTCCAGTTGGCACATACGTGGCGTAGTTTGAAAAAATTGTGGAATTTGACGCGCTGGACCGTGCTCCATTGCTCTGGACAGATTGACCACATCGATGAGGCGTCGTTGTACGTGGGTATGATAGAGTGTACGGCCGTGAGTATGATTGCGTCGGTCATTTCGGCGGGCAAAGTGAGTGCCGCTGGGGCGGTTGGTGGACGAGGAGACATGAAGATGACGGTTAATAAGGAGCGGTTTTATGTTCTGGTGAGAAATATGGGTGAGAGTCGCGCTTTGGACGAGAAGAAAAGGGGAGAAGAGTGTGCGAAATAGTCCGGATGGGCTCCGAGGACCAAATATTGAACGTTGTTTGGTGCCGTTACGTTAAGCACTGTAGCCATCTTTGTCTGTGCGCTGACCGTACTCCGTCAGCTCCACATGTCGCGCCTTATGCTGACAGACCGGATTGCTGCAAGTTTGAATGCAAAGGTGAGCAGATAATATTTTGTTTGAGCCAACCACGCAACACGCTGCCGGGACGGTAGTAGACCTGACGGCCAGTATCATCTGGGCTTGTGGTCGTCGCTGACGCACCAACGGTAGGACATAACCGTGACAGCCTAAGGCGTCGTGAACGTAACTCGTAAGATCGAGTTGTTCTTGAAGCGCGATATACAAAGATACCTTGCGGTACGTATTCTTGTCCTACCTCAAAAGATTAGGATGCTACGCGATACGTTGAGGCTCAAATCTTTCAACCATAAGGTAATGCTGATTCTGATGGAGTACGATGCTCGTATCCTACCGTACGGACGATGTAGTGCGCCAGATCCAGAGAAGATCAATGGTGGTGAGTTATGCTATAAGACTGGTCAATACGGACTTGGTGGTCACAATGTCTGACGTACCTTCGTATGAGTGCCCAATAGCGAACTAACTCTGCTTTCAAATTCCGTCTTTACACACTATGCAAAGGTGAGTGCTCCGGAAACGGATTAAACATATGGACATTGACCATTGTTCCTTTACTGCCTCGGGTTCATGCCAAACAGATGAAAGCGTATTACGTCTATTTGTCCGACGATGTATTGCGTCGTATACAACATATGCATGAACATATTACGAACCAAACTCCTCTTGAACAGCGCAAGTTGCAGCATCGTCTCTGAGCTGCAAGGGGATTGACGATCCGATACCGACACATGGGCAGGTTCGCTCTTACTTTTGAAGTCTGTCCAACTTCAGCATAGATGGTGATAGGCGATAGACAATGGGTCAGTCATACGATGACTGTTGACATTTATATGTAGGAGCTCACCTCAACGTTTGAAGCTTAATTTGATAGTAAGCCTCATCTCTCCGACCGTTTCTCAAGGCAGCCCATGATCACGCACTAAGTATTTTGATGATGTGAGCTCATAAGTGTGCTCATTCGTGAATCAGCATACCCAATGTTTGTATGCACATTATACGGACTCACAATGCTAAAGTTATGGAGTGATGTCAACTGACAAGCAACGAGGACCGACGTGTTGAGGATATGGACAAGAGTAGGTCTTCGCGGTTGTAACATTAGGTTGTTTATAGGGTAGACCACCGAGTAGTAAGGTATCGTCTTAGTAGCATAGAGGTGAAGTAGGAGAATCAACGTCAGTATACACGGATTTCAATGTCCATTCCAGATGCCCTGTCAAGGACTATGCGATATTCGAAGACTGTGTGGCGAAGTGGCAACCAAGGCATCAGGCGAAAACCGGAAAGTTCATTCCGATCGTCACATGATCATGGCGTGTATCGGTAGCACATGACTTGCTTGTTATTGTTGACTTCGACGCGTCTGTTTATCGTCACCTGACCGAGCGGCGAAACTGTATATATACAGCGGAGGGTTCTGCTTTGCTCTGCACCCCATGCCTGTGTTTTCCAACGGGGTGGGGTCATACCGCGCATACTGATATTTTTATTTTTATTATAGAGAGCAGGGCCCGCTCACTGTCTTATACGACAATTGTTCGCGTTACATACGATACGTCTCCTGTTCCGCTGCATAGGTCCTCCATGTCTAGGGTGTGCGTGGTCGACTGATTGGTGTCGAAGCTCTCGTACCCTATAATGTCTACGTGCATCTACTGTCATATTAGCATGCTTGCAGTTTAAACAGTCACTTATCCTCCCACTGATATACCAGTGCGGGCGTTCTACTATACTGTTTTATATGCTACATCATTACACTACATCATGATACAACGATATGTGAACCGTCAAGGAAGGGTACCGACATAGATGATTAGTAGCTACCTACGTTTACAACGAGCCGGTATGGGGAAAGCAAACCGGCATGGTTTCATTACTTGATTCACGCCACACAATAGGAGCAATTGAGCCGTGAGTGCCACACATACAGGCGTGCGAGCATTTCGATCAAATTGGAATGTTGGTTGCTTCACAAACGCACAACAGCGCGACACATTCACACGTCACATCCCAAGGACTTAAACTCACGATGAATCTCTCACACACAGCACGCAGGCGCCGTCCCCGTAATCGACCGTCAATTCACCCACGGTTTATCAACGTGCGTCAACAAACTGGAAAGGCCTACCGCCTAAAAAAGCTGGCTCGGGGGTTCGATGACAGCTTTGGCTCAGCATACTGTGATGGCCTTGCTTGCTTTGTCTATGCCGTCTTGGGACTACTTATTGCTTCGTTCTCATCCATTCCTTACGCATCCAGTTATGGCGTACTGTTGGTCTGCTATTTGACGTTTAGCGCTGCTAGGTTGGCAATGAAATGCGCATTGCCCAATATATCAGACGCCTGGAAGTTTTTTGGTATG
Organism: Stereum hirsutum FP-91666 SS1; assembly: GCF_000264905.1. NCBI lineage: Eukaryota > Fungi > Basidiomycota > Agaricomycetes > Russulales > Stereaceae > Stereum > Stereum hirsutum. The sequence continues at coordinate 767,597 of NW_006763147.1, forward strand.
GATGGTTCGTAAAGCGTTATCGCATGTGTGCATCATCAAGTAGATGGACTTATTGCTTGGCTATATGGTTTACACTAGGTGGCTCGACGAACCTGCATCCGACTCGCAGGCAACGCCGACAAGGTCCAATGTTGAACGTATTCATCCGTGGAGCATCCAAAGGCATATGCTTAAGTAAGCTTCACCAAGACAACCGTCACTGCATTATCTTCAGAGTAACGCCTCAGGTCATAAGGCTATCGACTGACTCGTCACTCTTTTCAGAACTGTCTCCTGAAGCGCTTGTTCAAGATGTTTTCATGGAACTCCGTAAGCGTCACGTCATACCTGCAGCAAGCAACCGCCTCGGCCTATACGCCCTTTACCCGTCGTTTTCTTCAAGCCCCCTCGCTACCCAGCAAACCTTGAATGAAATTGATTTTCGAGATGGTACGCATATGCATGTATACTGGCGGCTTCGAGGCGGGAGTAGGAAAGGCTCTCGAAGTATGCCCGGCCGGTTTCAGGAGGACAAGTCAGGTATTGTTGAACAACATACTTCAGTTCTGTTGGTTCTAAATACGTCATTAAGAACCTTTCCCTCAACCCGGATCGAACCATCAATCTACACAGTCAGCGGACGAAACAGGCAGCATTAGGGTATCTGGCGTGTGTGGCGATGAATTCGACGAGATGTCCGGTGAGTTCAAACTTATCTCAGCATGTATACGCGTACTCACCCTTGATAGATTTATCTGAACTGGATGATGACCATGTTGAGGTCAGCGTGTGCGACGAGGAAGATGATGGCCTTGATTGGAGAGAAGATGACCCGATGCTAGCAGTCGCCATTGAAGAGGAGCTGGATAGATAGTAAGTGGACGTTGTGCTATTCGTTGTTACCAGGACATGTCTCACATTCTATCATGGTGCAGCTTACCAGCCCATCCGAACTTTGCACTCCAGGGCGGTTTAAGTAGCCAAACGATCAGATCTCAAGTTTCACTCAAAGATGTCGTCATGACCAGAGCATGCTCCAGTAACCCGGATGACCTTAACCGCGATCCGTCCGTTCAAAGAACTTACCGAAGGAACGCGGTCACAAAACGTCTGGAAAGCCAGGATGTACAAGTACAACCAGCTTCATCCACTCCATCTAACGGTAAACGTAGCGCTCAATTCAGCACACATCAAGACGTCCCGCATAAAAAGCGTAGAACGTCTGTTCTTGATGGCGCGTTATCACCTCCGGATGTCAGGATGTCGAATACGGGGCAAGGGATAGAAACATCGATAACTCAAACCCAAGTCATGTATGACAGAGTCCCAAACACTGGTAAGTTCAACGATAACTGTCCACATGGGGCTTCTAGCCCATCGGATATGCAGCAACCCGAATCGGTCATTTATTCGGTGGCTCATATTCAAACGTTCTTCGCCCATATTCTTACAAACATCACAGGTACGCGCCCAGTCGAACAAGACACAATCACCTTCGCCTCTCAGTTCCCTGTTGCAGACACACGTCAAATATCACCCGGGCTAACGGCTTCATCTAATGCGCCTCACGGAGCACCCTGGGCAATGCCCCCTGCAAATATACCGCGAAGCTCTATGCCGACGCATCGCCTACCCCCAAATTCGTTAGTTCTTATGTTATTTTAAGTCTCTTCACGATTTGGGACGCCACTGACCTTCAAACAGTTCACCCGTTTCAACCACTTCCAATGCCTATCGGTACGGTCCGCCACCACCATCTGTTGCAGCTCAAAGTCCACGCAACTCGCGTACCTTGGAGGAACTGAAGCAAGATATCGATGCCAGGAAAAGGAAGGATATGGACATAGCGAAGGAGAGGAGCAAGAAGCGTCTGCGGGATAAGACGGTAAACAAGGCGCAACAGATACACACTGACCTGCAATTCAGTTCCCTTTCCATATCCAACAAAGGTTGGATGGGTCGAAGATTTGACCACGATGAAAACGTTCGGATGAAGAGAATGTGGAGGGATAGGACCATAGAGAGTGAGATGATGGGCTTTCAGAGAGTGCCGTTCGATTCAGAGTACGTTTCATACATAACACCAAAATGCAATTCAGCTGCTTATCCATTCGTATACCAGCCTGGCCAAACAGCCAGCCACGGATATAAGGGATTGCGAGGGACGACTGCTATGCAAGAGATCCATGTGGAGGCCAAGAATTGCCGATTTAGTGGTTCAGTTCGGAATAGAGGCTGTACGCCATCTGGATAAAACAGATCCGTATCCGGTTGTAAAGGTCCATACTCGAGGGCCACACCGTTTTACCATATGCGGCGTGGATCGAAATAATAAGAAGGTGCGAGAAGATACATTATATTCAAACGTACTCCACCTAACTACGGATTCAGATTCCAGCTTTGAACCCTTGGCATGTGAAGAACGAGGCTGCTATTACCGAACTTTTTACGCCTGGCAGTGCTGTAGACCAGATTCAGTAAGTAGGGTTTGCATCCAACCCAATTTTCACAAGCACTGAAAAACGGGCGAGTTAGACGAATAGGAATGGACTTCCTCCATACATGTTTCCCTGAAATTGTGGCCAGGTATAAGCGGTGTCATGAATACATCAGGACCAGATATGGGATCAACCCCATGTATGGGTTATTTTACAATTTCTGTCTCAACGGAGCATGGCCAGGCAAGACAGACAGGGTATACTGTGAGCCTCACGTAGACTGGAAAAATATTGCTATAGGGGTTTGTTTGGTTTTTGTTTACGGTGAGCTGATCGTGGCTAAACTATGCTATTCATGCACTAAATTCAGGCGATTTACAGGCAATTTTGACCATAGGAGAAAGGCTTGGCTTGTGATATGGGAAGCCGGTGTCATAATCGAAATTCCGGCCGGTGTCTTCGTCGCTTATCCTTCATCTCTTTTCTACCATTTTAATTGGGATATCGGTACGATCTGCGGTCAGTTATCGAGACGTCTCATACTCATATTGTTTTACAGAGATCGTCACAACACAAGATGGGTCCAAACCGACGCGTGAAAACAGTGAACCTCTGGATGGGCGTGATGGAAGGGGTTCCGCCGTGTGGTTCAACCAAGCTACTATGTTTCAAACGTCTGAACTTGGTTTCAACACGGTTGCTGAAGCTGAAGAAGCTGGTGCTGATACTACAAGTACATATACTTCTGATAGTTTCCCCATTCGCCCTATGTAGATGCGCGTATGTACATGGGAAAGATCACAACTTACTGCATACCATCAGAATCGGTCATCTAGAGTGATAATATATTGGCACCGAATGGGATATACTACGACAATTCGATTATTCATACGGGAAGCATTGGATCGATTTCGGCCAGCACATATAATTGAATGACCTTACAGCCGACGATATCGCATAAGATTCTACCACAGATAAGTAGGAGTATCTGGTCCATTTCCTTATAATGTACGTGAATAAATAAGGTAGCACAGAGTAAGTACGGGAACGCAACTGGAATCAGAGTGGGTGAGGCTCAGCTGCCATTGCCTGACAGCCAGTCACGGAAAGCAGAGAGTGCAAAATCGGGCAATCCAAGTAAGAGAGGTTGAATGTTTGTACCATTTACCCTATCCCCTCGTATATTGACAATGACTTCACGGCCAGACTCCCTTATCCTCATCAGCCATCTACTCATACAAACGACATCTTCTCTGTCTACCCCGTCCTCCACTTTGAAATCGATTACGCGAAGAAGAGGCCACATATGTTGCTCTTGACGGAAAACGACAGCAGATAAAGCGTCAGCCCATCTGGAACCATCCAGCAGCTGCACCTCCTTGACGTTAACGATGGTAGATGTGATATTATACCAGGGAAGTGGACTGGGAGGTCGGATGAATGGATAAGTAGCGGACCGATCACGAACGGCCAGTCGCTCGATACCTTGTACTCCGCAGCAAGTGACCATATGGAACCATTGGTCTGTCGTGGTGTCTATACACTCCAGCGTTATTATAACAGGGCTGGGTTTGCACATGATCGTGAAAAATATGGATGGTCGAGTTAGGGAATAGGGAGGGCCTGCGTCAATGATAGCAAGCTTGGGCGGATGAAGGGATGAGAGACCCATCTGCGAGGTCAGGAGAGGCACGGCTCGTATCGCTGACCACGTAGATGACGCGATGTAAACCTTGGTCAAAGATGGTACCGATAAAGAACGTATAAGGGCGTCAATCGGTGCGCCGTTTCCCCCTAAAGATAGGTATTTGAGGCTCGGTAGATGAATGGGTCCTGGCGGGGAGAAGACGATGGAAGGAGCACTGGAAAAGATACCATAAAGACTGAGGTGAAGGAGAGCGGTGCAAGGAAGAAGGATGTTCCGTAGTTGGGCTAACGACGGAATAGAATGACACGGTTCCAGTTCTGGTGGCGATTGCACGGAGTGCGCTGGGACAAGATCATGTATATCGATGTCCAATACTATCAACCCGGAAGGTAAAGTCAGGGTCGACCATGGGAGCGACAAGTTCGTTATCCTCAGGTTCGTCAACGAAGGGAATAGATTGTCAAAGTCTGTGTGAGCTCCGATGACCAGATGTTGGTTCCCGCCGCGATGTACGTCGATGAGTTGGAGGTGACGGGTAAAAGGCAACGGAGTGCGGATAAGAACCTCCCAGGAAGGATGCGCCCAATGGCGATTTATTGTGATGGTATGAGCTCTTAGTGCTGTGGCGTATATCGCTGGGCGAAAGACAGGTATTGGCGTCGGCATGTTGCCGATTACCAACTCGATGACCTCGTTTGGGTCATTGTGAGCATACTCCACATCGACGTCCTTGAGCACAACGCGGTTATCGAGGTTTGTGGGATCCTATAGTAGTACTGAGTACAATGATATATGGTCACAGTAGGTCGAAAACATACCGACATCATATGCAAGTTCGATAGATAAAGAGACATTTAACGGCCGCCAGCAAAGCAGATTCTTGTATCGGAAAAGATCCCGGTATTCACACGACATAACGCGTGGTTGGAGAAACATCCCCTTTCGTCAACATATCGTACATACGCTCACCGACCAAGTTATTCAAAGCTCTGCGTCTTCGGTCACAACACTCACAGCCAATATATATAGAAACTTGCTGTAGACTGATTTATACAGGAGTGATGTTATTTTACGACTTGAAGGTCATGGGACTCATGCGTTAGCGTACAAAGCAGACGAAGACATCGAATAGCCAGAGATAGAAAGCATAAACAAGACTTAGAACAGCCAACACAACCGGGCTCAATGCAGACCTCCATTGAGCAGGTTAATGTCGAACAGAAAGAGCAAGAATAGACAAGAGTCGAGTGTGAGAAAACAAAATGTGGCAAAGAAGGTGTGGCGTGTTGACAAGTGCGTGAGAAATATATACGGAAAGGGTAGTACGAACAGCCGTCAAACACATAACTCCTCGCGGTTATCCTGTCCATTTGCTCTAACTTGGATCTAACCTATACTTTCGCATATACTGCTATACACGCCATACGATTGTCAAGTGTATTCATCGATGGTACGTCCGCCATCTTACCCTCAAGTTCACAGGTTCCATTAGCCGACATGCCGTCGTGGGCCCATACGTTTTTGTGCTTGTCCACCAGTCTTGATGTAAAGTGGTTGGCCCCATGGTACACTATACCTACCAGAAAGTATCGAGATCTATTGGATGTGAAGTCCAGAGTCATTGTCCCTGATATAGACGTCAAGGATGTGACTTGAACAATGATTATCGGGGGAGGCAGACCCGTAGTGGTGACTCTACTCCGTGTCACAGAACCGCATGTACATTTTCTGCCGGGTCGATCGATGAAGTGTCTGGCAATCGTTGGTGTGGAGACAATCGATCCACTAGAGTTAGGATCTCCGGGAAACACCATACATGATACCCTGCGCTCCCGTATCTTCTTGCCACAACTTGTGCAAGAATGGATGCGAAACGCATATTGAGGGCGACACTTCGTCAAAAGCTCGCATAGGGAGATGATTGATGTCCCTGTGATACCATCTAATGGGAATTCAGTAGGATTGAGGGCATGTGCTATACGTTGGAACTCTGCTTTAGCAATATTGGGATCCAACGGATGCTTCGACCATATGTCGGTGATTAGTTTGAAATGTTCGTTGTAATCTGCGATATTGTCCGTCCACATTTGGTTATGGGTGGAATAAAGGAGATGCATTATGGTCAGCAGCGAGTCGTAGGCACAAGACCATGATGAGGCGTCCCATCTCATACCCATAGGTTGCGGTATGCCATTGAGCCCAGTTCGGAAACGCCGAGCATTGAAAGGCTCATCATTCGTACTTGTCAATGTTGTCGTTCCTTTAGCGGCAACGTATCCTATGGTCTGTGCAGAGGATGCTTTGGCTTTCTTCCTATTCACATACTGTCTGTTCTCAACTACCTGCCAGTCAGAAGTGGATTCGGACTTGATTAGACCAAGAGGATCGGCCTTTGTCCATCTAATCGCAGGATGGGTGCCAGGTGGGCACCACTCTACACCCTTCCATAATTGAAAAGACTGTATTATAGCTGTTCGGGTAGCACCCTTCACGGACTCCGGCAAACGACCCTCGAAGCGCATCTTCGTAATAACATTTAATAATTCTAACTGCTGGAATTCTCTCCTTAGTTGTTCTGACAGTATACCTTTCCCTACGTTATCCGGGATTGGTCTTACTAATACAGTGCTCTTCCAGGAAGTACCTCTAGAGAGACAAGTGTACAGTGATTGATGACTCTTACACTCCCCAGGATCAAATGGATTGCTGGGTCTGCTTCGGCCTTGACTGCCGTAGTCTGTCATAGCAAAGTTAAGTACAACCGGTATTTGGGTGCGAGATACTCTAACCACGGTGTCATCTGAAAGTTTGACACCTATAGATTTCGTATAAGCTGATACAGGGACCACGTTATCAGGTAGTCCTTTCACCTTCACCGTGCTAGCAGTGAGTTTCAGTCTCACAAATAATGTGTCCAAAGTCTGCTTTTCTTCACTGATTGGATGTGCATTCCACCCTACGACGAAACCCTCTGCTCCGTTGGTGACACCCGCTTCTGTCGCCTCATTATATTTGATGAGGACAGGCATTCCAATGCATAGTATTAATTTACCTGGATGATGTTCTGTACGTGCTGGATGCACCTTCCACAGGTGGTCTTGCATTGTCTGGTCAACTACATCACTGCTGCGAAGTACGTCAATTGTTGACTTCTTCTTCTGACGCTTATTGGTGTGGGTGTCTGGATCAGCGCTCGACCATTTGTCAACAGAATAGAATGTTTCAAGTACACCTTCAATATCGTTAGCAAAAGCAGGCACGCCCATTTCATTAATCTTGTCTCTCGACGCATTCCAAGCGGTGATGATGGACGAATACTTAACATTTGGGTCTGACATACGAGCTTGACCCGGACCTCGGCCCGCAGCTCTGCTGTTCATCCAAGCGATCTGTTCGTCTGTGCATGCACAATACCTCAGATCCATTAATATCTGTCTGAAGTATAGGTCTTCGGGCGAAGATCCCGTTTGCCGCATATTTTGCGTCAGTAAAACCACGGTGGTAAACGTGTGCCACAGAGCCTTACCCATGGTACTTCGCTGCAATTGAACAGAGTTTGCTCTGTGTATAACGGAACCAATAGAATGGCTGTACAATGGGTATCCTTTGCTTGAAGGAGGGAGCTGGGCGAAGTCACCAGATACCACCACGTTTCTGCCTCCGAATGCCAACTCCGATATGTCAAGAGAAATAGACATCTGCGCAGCGATATTATAAAATTGCATGCAGTCGATCATAGATATCTCATCCACGAACATGTAGGACACATATTGCAGTCGTTCCCGCACCTTTTGCAGCGCATTTCGAGATTGTGATGGGTTCGAACCAGCGAAACCTAACAGCGAATGATAAGTAGAACCAGCGACTAACGTGGCTGCCGCAGCTGTTGGTGCTACTACAACAAAAGCATAGCTTTCCTTACGCTCTTCAAAGAATCGCATCAACGCTTTTATCACCTGAGACTTCCCAGTACCTGCCATACCACCCAAATACATGCGTAATTGCTGTCCTGATGGATGAGATGCATGTTGAGCAACAATGCGGAATGCACGCTCCTGCTCTTTGTTCAAGTTGAAATCGTGGATAATGTTTTTGATTGCAGCCTTTGATTGAGATTTTCCCGAGGTAAACTCTTGGGTCAAATAAGACTCGTCCACGACCATAACGGAGTCAATATGCTGATTAGCAATAATGGGAATGGTACCATTATGAACCGCCTCTTTAGCCTGCTTGAGACGATGTGCTAAGATGGCATCTTTAGTTGCCTGAAGTGCTGCTTTCCACTCTGCTTTTGTGTGGATGGAGCCGTTTACCGGCCTCATCCATTCATCACTCGTCTCTTGTCCGCGAAGTAAACTGCTGCGAATGCTATCGCTGTTTCCAGTCGGATCTAGCCAACCTACGGTTTGCAATTTATCAGATATGGTATTCATTTTGGTTCTGTCCTCTTTCCAACTAGTTCCTACATATTCTTCTAACGACGCTATGCGCTCTTCTGTTGTTAAATAGGACATCAACTCGTTGAAAGAGTCGTCATCTGCAAGGTCTGCAGCTGTGCGGTCTTCCATGCTATCGTGGTATTTCTTTATTGTTTCCTGACCTTTCTTCAACTGTGCATTGTAATCATCTCTAGCATCGTTGCATTCATATTTCACATGCATGTTTTTCATGGTACGAAGGTCGCCGTCATTCCATCGGTGAGCATCAAATGCCTGCTGCCAGCTTTGATCCGATTTTTTTAACTCTCTAGCTGTCCTCCACGGTTTGAAGAATGTCAACATAGTCATACAGTATTCTTCAGTGTTTCCACGATCTCTACGAGGAAGAGATCCCCCACTGAGATTCAAAACTACATCTATCTCATCGGAGGAGAGGTTGATATGATGAGTCATGAATTGAGTATGCCCGTTAAGAAATGTTAACTGGTGCATTTCCCGCAGATCAACTTTGGGTTCAGATTCGCTTGTATCGGCATATTTACGTTTCAGGTGCCGTGAAGACCCAGAATATTTGAACTCATCATCCAAGGATCCGGCAGTTCTACCGTCGAGTTCCACTGCATCGATGTCCATATGATGCTCTCCTGCAACTGGTACGTCGTAACCAGATTCATCGATCACTGTATTGTTCCGCCGTTTCAATATCATTTTAGGGCTTGATTTGCATTTAGTTGATCTCCGCCACCAATCCCAAAGGGACATGGAGTCACAGACGTCAGGACGAAGACAATAGTCTTGTACGCGATCCACTGGTACAATGGAATCATTCACGTTGCTAAGAACCAATTTCTCGTCCTCAGGGTCTGACTTCATGGTATGTATATCCCAGGTATCCTTCACAAACTGCACGTACTGATACCAGTAAATGGTGGAAATATCATGGCTACGGTATACGTCAGGATGCCCTAGAAGATACATGCAGGCCATTGGTCCGCCAATAGACGATTTGGAGGTAAGAGCGTTCACCATCTTGACTAAAATCAATCGAGCATCCGCACGTTGTTTTGTATTACCTCCGATAGCATCAGACTGAGCACCCAAAACTGACCTTACTGTCTCGAAGAGTACGTGGGTTTGTAACTGCGGTTTAGTCACATAATCTGTGACATAGGCTATAACAGCCTTCATAGCTGTTCCGGAAAGTAAGCTGGTAACATCAGTGTTTGACCTCAGTAGGTAACTCAATACTGCTGAGAACATGTTCATCCACGCTTCACCTTTCTTTAGATTCAAGTAACCAGTCTCCGGGTCCACTGTCGTAGATGATCGTACTTCTCGTGGGTACCGGGCTTTGCAGGTGCCGTATTTGTTGGATAAACAGTGGGTGCCACACTCATGTCGATTAGTTCGCCACACCAGTTCATTGACTGTTGCTTTGAAACCGTCCCACCAAGTGTTGGTCTGATCACATCTTTTACAGCCGGAAACAGGCTCCTTATTCTGATGTGTTTTACACGTTGCAGGTGACGCTATTGGCAGAGTTTCCGTTGGGGGAACGTATCGGGAACCAGATGCTTTGGCTGTTTCTTCCTTAGCGTTGACATCTGTGGCGATGTCACGCATACTCTGGCCATCAAAAAATTCTCCCATATGAACAGACTCAAGGTACTGAACAAGTTCTTGTTGAAAGGTTGAATTCACGTCCAGGATCCTATCCCGGATCTCTTGTGGAGTGAGCGCATTAGCTATCCACAACAATATGTGCAGATGAAGTGTAAGTCGTCCCTGCTGCTCTACCGTGCCATAAAAACCCACAGTTTCCCCAAATATGCCAATATGTCCAGACTTGTGGCCCAGTATGTGTTTGATAAACAGTGTCACAACTATGTTGAAGAAACGAGCACTAGCGACAGGATTGCGGCCTACAAGCCGTACTTTATCTGTAGGGTCCAATAAATCTACATCAAACTTATCGTCGCATTCAGCGGATGCAAATTTCAGACAAAGAGGACTATTCTGGTCTGCGGGAGCAATAGTGACGAACCAGCTAGGAGCCCCAAGGTGAGTTATCATCGACCAAGCCTCATTCCTCTTCCACTTTTGAGTCGTCCTTGAACCTTTCACTTTACCTGATACATGATCCAAGTCACTTAATAAACGATAGCAATCTCTTTCAGCTTGACTACTTTCGTCTACATGTTTACCAGATTTTAACTTATCTATCAATGAATCCAATACAGATAAGTCAAGCGATGCCACGCGTTGTGATACAGATGCAAAAATTTTCTTCTCCGACAGAAGGTATCCACCAAGCGAAGCTTTCTGAACCTGTTCTTGGTTGAATGCGACTAATGGAAATAATGGGTCCATTTGGAACCGTTTATCATGATACATAAGCAGAGCTCTCTTTCGGACGGTATCCGGAACTTTCTGAACACCATTCGTATTTCCAATCCCACCCATACCATAGGGGAACAACCAGGGAAACATCTGGGGATACAGCTGAGGGTTATCGTACGTAGACTCAGGTTCCTCTGCTCTTCCAACACCTAGAGCCTTACCACCTCGGCGAAGATGCTTTAGAGATTCCGCTTTCAGTAGATTGCTAGACGCTCCCTCAATCTTATCTCCGGTTAACCCGTGCACTATGAAGTTACATTCGCCACTTTCGGTTGCAGAAGGATCTACTGTTTGATGTAATGCAAGGTTTTCCGACGGGTCAAAATCCGCTGCTGTTGTGAATTGGACGGACACGGGAGGTACGTCTGATGGATAATCCGCAAGGTTATCATACGATATGTCCAAATCATGGTAATCAACATGATTAACCTTCAACCACTCTAGAGCACGTGCAACCTTATCCTTGTTGACCAAGAAAGGTATTCTTTCATGATCGTGTGTTGATGGACGGGATGGACCCATGAAGACATATGCCAACACCTCAGAAAGTTCGGACCTAGATGGAGGTAAGACCTTGTACACCTTGGGAACAGGTGTTTCGAAAAAAACAGCGTTGCCTGTCATTCGACTGAAACCCGATTTCGCTACTCTGGCGACACACCGGTTGGAAGTTACACGAGAAATCAACATTTTTTCAGCCCAGCTTAGACCCTTCAACACAGGAGGAACATCACCAAGCCAATTACCATTGACAAGAGCCAACTCCGGTATTCGGCCGCCCACCAAAGAAGACAAGCACACCTTGCAGATTCGATCACAGGCATGATCTAGCACAGGGCCTGCCAAAGGCTCTATATTTTCTTCTGAGCGAATACGCTCCTTTCTGGTTACATCGAGGCTCCCAGGGTATAGAAGACGTTCATCAAACAAATTACTAGAATATGGTGAAGAATCCTTATGGTATACCATGACACCACAAACTTTGCACCCACCCTCTAGCCAATTCTCAGGCTTGATTTCATTTGCGTATGCCCGAATAATATCGCCCAGAATATTTCGAGAAGGTGGTTCAGGAGGAAATCGAGAATTCTTTTGAGGACCGCCCGAGGTGGTTGAGAATACAGCAACCGGTGATTTGACCGATCTACCACTGAGCTCTTTCAACCTCTTTGCAGAGTTCACTTGAACACGCTCTCGCCTTTCAGGCACCAACCTAAACACAAAACAGAGTGATTGACATGATAGACAGGTATCGTGACCAGCCAGAGTAGATCTCAACGCATCCACAGACATATGTCTTAGAGGATCCATACTATGCCTCCTCACAATACTCTCTAACGTTCGCCTGCTCTCACCGGATATGATAGACAATGACGGAAAAGTCACAACAAACTCATCTGAGTTGTAATCGGACGCGATAATGGACCGCTCAGCCTGAAGCAAGAACTGGGCTTCTCGATTACCTGCACATCTCAAAGGGAGCAGAACATGAGGTTCGAGATCGGAGACAACATACACCAATCTTCTACGACCGCCCAGATCTGGGCCTCCTCCTAAGAGAGTGGAACAGGCACTATGCCAATATGGAGACTGTGACTGGTATGCACTGCGCAAATGGACACTGGTCCGAGCTGACGAAAGAGAACAGCTATACGCCACACTGCGTGGAAATAATGCCAGCAAGCGGCGCCAATACTGATAGAGTTGGAGAACCGCTGGGTCAGTTAAATTCAGGCAGCAGACTTTGACCGATGATACGCACCACGCAGCACAATATGGCAGACAATATATCATCCATAGTCACCCACGACATGTATATATGGCCGACCAGAGCTAACTTGAACACGATAAGATGTGATCCAGTGAATAAATGTATATTTATGATACAATAAACAGAATAGTAATATTTACCAAAAGGACGAGTCGTGTAGCATGGTAAAGCATTGAACCAACATAGATCATTTGGTGAAATGCGTCTAAGATAATAGAGAGAGAGTATATCGGGCAAATGGTTGTCCACGAAGGCACAGTATGGAGTGACTGAACAGCAAGACGATGAGATGTGGTCGAAAGTGGTATGCGAGCAATCAGTTTATATATGAGCGGAATATACGACCGACCGCAGTCAATTACAGGGCAGCATCACACCGGGGATATCCAATTCGATGGTAAACGCCATCAACGATGGAATCCAGCACAGATCAGCATGAACGGACGGTGCAGGAACATTAGAGTCGGTAATAAACCAGCCACCACACGCGCCACACGAAATGGTAACTTTCCATAAAGCGTAATTTGGTCCAAAGTGGCACGAAAGGCGCTTACGTATGGCTGTGCATCTCCTTTTCGTCCGCTTTGCTGCTCTCCCTTCCGTACCAATCTCTCTCCTTTCAACACTGACTGCCTAACGCCGGGTTACCGACCATAACTTCATCAAGGACACAAACAACCGCACGATGGACCATTAAATGGACACTGAATGGTCACTAACTCACTGCGACACAATCAAGCGCACCGCATGCATAGAGCTAAAGGTGAGATGCAGTCCGACTCATCAGCGAAGCTGATCGTCTCTTGGAGAGCTACCCGAGGCTTGGAGAAGCTTGCTAGCGCTTGCAAGGCTCGCCAAGGGGCCCAAGGGGCTGTCAGCTTCGCTGATGGCCCGACGGAACACTCTCGCTCAGACACCAGAGTGAGACGAATGGGTCCGTACATATAGTCATGTCGCCTAGTAAAATTCCATAACAACCAATGGTTTTAAACACTCACCGAGCAGGTACAATGAAACTGCATTCAGTAGAAACAATAACCTGCGATATTATGAGTCAGTTTGGGGACGGCTGCAGATAATCGGTGTGAGCAGATGTCCATACCAGTATCGCACAGCCCATGATTGTACACCAAACGCTTGCAGGACTACGGTGGCAGCCACAAAGCCGACATCATGCGGATATATTGTACGTCCAACTATACCGCTCCATTTGGCGCATCCGCTGAACCAAGCGCAGGTAGTTACTCAGCGCGTGCAATGTATATGACCCGTCCTTACCATCTATCAAACCAACTTGATGCACATCGTGCATGCAAATTAACCATGCGGGAACAACAACAATGCTGAAAGTATGAAACCCACTGTCACGGCGATGAAAGCGTACAACGTGCTTAGGCACAGACCTACGCAACTGGCCATGAACGATCATCGGTACACCCAGTTAGATCCGATATACCGAAATACTAATACACAGCATATGTCAGTAATGCCCCAATAGAGGTCTTCATAGGCTATTCAAGCGGATCACCGTGCTGGGACACACAACCAACGACATTAAATCAATATACCTTGAACTATGGCCGATGTCGAGACGATAAATAACTGCTATTGGATACACCTCAGGTAAGCTGCCATCGATGCCACTTCCAGATACAAAGGGATACACTTGGGCACTCACAGATGCTTAACAGTACATTCTACTCCAGATCGCGTACTGCGAGCGCAGCCTCCGATACACATGAGCAAGTGTTATCTTATCTATCTCCGGCCGGAGATCAAGATACACTCGCCGATGCCGAATCGGTGACTGACTTCGCGCGTCGCCACACACCTGTCTCAATACTCTCGATTGTCATATACTCATACGCACACAATCACCTCTACTTCGCACAATGGCATCAAACACCGCCGCACTCGACATGCTCTCGCAATCTTACCCTGAGCTCAGGGATAGAATAATACTCGATCTTTACCACGCTATAGTCGGCGATTTCATACATCCAGCTACTATGTGGAATCAGTGTCCACCCGACCGCTCTAGGCCCCTTCGCGTTCTCCTCAACACATTCTATTCGCATTGTCTCGTATCCAAAGATTTCAAGGATCGCATCGAAAACTACGGCAACCTGTGGTCTGTCATTCCGCTAGGCCAGACAGACGAAGACAAAGTACCTCGGTTCCTCGCCATGTCGAAACGCTGCCCTCTCACCGTCTTAGTCACCGACGGTTACTCTATCGGCCAACTGTACGAGCTATTCACCACAGACGGGTACCGCATCAAGAACCTCTACATCGATCTTCCTGCCGATTTATGGCCCACTCTTTCACCCGCCATAGGTCGCATACAGCTACCTAAGCTTCGGAACGTGTTCTTCGGTGCGAGGGGTATACCGACTGAGGAGTCGAACGTGGAAGACGAAGCGGCAAACGTAGGAGGTTGGGGACTTGGAGGAGGAGGGAATGTGGGAGGGGGAAATGGTGGAGGGTTGGGCGGAGGCGCTGGCGGGAATAATCAGGTGCATCTTTTGGCTGGGCGCCATCGTACGCAAGTGAAACCCAACCGTGCCGCCGCACGACTATCACGGCTACCCGCCTCCACTCTCCTACTAAGAGATTCCGAGTTCGCCTTCCATCACTTAGAGCCCCCTCACAATCTCTCAACTCTCCATATCCACAAAAGCCACAAGGGTCGCTCCAGTACCTACTTCCTCGATATCGTCGAGCTCCAACGGGTCCTCATATCATCTCATGCACTCCTGGAGCTAGAGCTGTGGGACGTAACGGCTCACGGGCCCCGAGCACAGGCTCCTATCATCGGTTCCAGCCTCCGTTATGTCGCACTCCGAGGAGGTTCCACATCCATTGCGGCACTCACTCACTTTCTAGGCCTTTGTCAGCTCCGAGTCGCCGTGGTGCAAATCAACGAGCCGGTTTCCTACCAGCCCACACTTCAGACCGACATGCTATCCGCCGTCTCTTCCCTCACTGCGGGTAAAACCATCACGGCCGTCGGCATATCCATCAACCTCTCCTCGGAAGACTTCTGGCATTCCACAGTCGACGTAGTATTCGCTTTGTCTGATGCGTCTACGGTATCGGTTCAAGTACACTACACGGACGCACAAGGGATCCACGCAACGCTGGAGAATCTGGTGCCACCCAATTTACGCCTATGCATCGAGATCATACCCGGCGCCGATGCGAGTGACATGGTGCACAACGTATTCCCGCTTTACACCAACCTCCCCAACTTCTGTTCTTTCCACCTATCCATCCACGAGCATCACATTCCTGCTCTGTTGAACGCCTTCGAGAGCTTCAGGCCGCCACGTCCGCGTACGTTTTTATGGCTGCATGGGGAACGGAGGGCAGTTGCATTGGGAAAGATACAGACGAACCATTCTTCATGGGTCCCTTACGTATCTGTGGCCGACGAAGAACGATGTGCGAGATTCATGCCGAGGAGCAGGAGAGGATGGGTTTCGGATCGGGACGGGGACTTATTCTCGCCGTTGGTACCCCAGGTACACGACCACTTACACAGGATGTTCCAATACTAAAGCTCCGTATGTAAGTGTCACGCCTCACCATACATTATCAACCGTTTATATAGGTGCACGCTAACAGAGGCCCATCGCCAACGTCAGGAAATGCATCCAGTTCCTTGTAATTTGTAATGTACATACTAAGGCTGCTTGCGCATTTGCACTTCGAATATCGTGACGTGGGTTTCTTTCTTGTGAGTGAGGCTTAGCATCGATGATACAATCTATATTATTCTGCTTCTCTATGGTAAGTTATTCACGAGTGACCTTCCGGTGTCTGAAGAGTCAATGCAAGACTGAAATAAATATATAAATAAGTAGAACAACACAATACAATCCGAAACAAGACGCAAACATACTAACAGCACAAAAGGATAGGCATATATATACAGCAACGGAACCAAGAAGAAAGACAGCCTGACGTGCATAACAAGATACAAAATATCAATCCTCAGGCTTAGGTCCATTCACCAACAAATACACAGCCCGCACGTTCAAACCCAAATTGTACTGCCCAGCATTGTCCTGATCACTGAGCCACTTGGTCGCAGTATAGCAGACCGCTACCAAGGACTTTTTGCGAAGCTCTACTCCGGATATCTGGGGACATATATCAGAACCGGCCTGGGCGAAGAAATCAGCAAGGCTGGACATCTCAGCAAACTCTCCAGCACGACGGGGGTGGAAGAACCGGGTGCAATCAAAAACCGGGACTACAGAGAACGATAAGAACACCGTTGAGCTACCAAGGTAAATAAAGCTTACTCGGCTTTCCGTATAGGATAAACGGAGGCCCGCGTCCCACGGAGCCTCGACTGGAAGACTGTACTTCACCAGGTCCGGGAGCTTCATTGTGGACAACGGGAACGACAGGTGGATTCCGAGGTACGGTGTATGTTGGGAGTGGATTACCGGTCCCTTCAGCCTCCCATCGATCCCTCTGTCCTTCAGCTTGGATACATCAGAAAGAGACAAACAAGACATGATGTGATTGAAACCTACTGGCTTTGCCCCAAGTGCTCTGAATCGTAATCCCATTCTCATGTATATAGTAGGCTAATACATTTTCGTCGAATGCATTCCCTATGCAAGCAAAAGTACGGTCCCATTCGCCTTTGAAGGGGTAGATGGTGACACCATAAGCTGTCGAGGACGTGGAAAGCTTCGCCACACGAGGTTTAAACAGATGGCTGTCCACGATCGATCCGAAAGTGATGCAGCAGGCAGGACCGGTAGAAAAACCCTTGACAGTGAGATTGTAGGAAGGGTTCTTGCTGTTCCTGGTTTTAACGCCGTACAATCGTGAAGGAGGGAATCTAGCAGGGTTGATGAAGCGATGATTGTCACATTGGGCGAAAGACATGATATCCTTAAGCAATCTGGGAATGAAGATGTCAGTACAAGATGTTCGAGCATGAAAGGGCATAAGTAATCACCCGGTATTGATCGGCTTGGGACCATACGTTCCGTCTTCCAGCCACGAAAAAGGAGTACACAGCACCTCCGCTCCGGCAGAAGACGACATAGCGACAGCACTGTGTACAGTCAGACTCCAGAGAATAAACAGCAGAACAATAAAGCCACGCACGTCAGAGGGTAAAGGCCGTCATATGTCCCCGACATGAAATCATCCATGATGCTGCTGTTGGTAATCTCACAGTACTTCGTGGAGGTGTTGAGACTGACAAATTGTACACAATTAATACAAATATTGGAAACAATAGAAAGGTCCAACCTATTGTTATCAAGCGAGCCTTGTACCTTGATTGAACTACCGTCAATATAATACGGGGACACAATTAGATCAACAATCAACGTCCTGAAACACCATTTGCTCACGGAAGCTTATTCCTCTTCGCAATCTTACCAACGTCCTCCTTGCGATGAAGTCTGCACAACACGCATCCGTCAGCAAGCACGACGGATATGACATACAACGCTTACATTGAAGAAGAAGGTTTTCCCTTTGACTATCAACGCGTACCAGTAAATAAGTCAGTCCACTTATAGCAGCACATAGCACTCACAGCAGGCGCCACATTGGAACCGCGGGTCGAGTGAGAAGACCGAATAGATCCTTTCACAGGAGTGTTCGCAGCCTTCAAAAAACAAGAGTGACATTGTAAGTACAGTGATGCACTAAGAACAGATATACTGCTTACCACGGACTTTCCCTTGCCACTACCTTTCGAACGAGATCTCGGAGGGGTCCTAGCTTCTTCAAGTGAAGCATTATCTCCATCCGCATCAACATCTTCGCCATCTTCCTCTTCCGTATGATCACGACGGGATTTCCGTAACGATGATTTAGTAGGCGTCCGCCCAGCCTTGAATATACAGAATAAGAGATAAGAAATATAAAGGCGCAAAAATGTGGGTAACTCACAACGGTCTTCCCTTTGACTGAACTTATGCGACTAGACTTGGATGACTTTGCCGGCTGGACAGGCTGTTCATCTTCATCATCTTCTTCTTCTTCCTCTTCCTCTTCCTCTTCCTCTTCCTCTTCCTCTTCCTCTTCCTCCTCTTCGACTTCTTCTTCGACATCCTCAACAACCACACGTCGACGGGAAGTACTAACAGGCGCCTTTGAATACGGGCGCACACCATTTGGTCAATGGAGACGACACAACGTAAGTTGTCGAATATCGATAATGGACAAGAAAGATACGTACCACCGCCTTGCCTTTCGAAGATGCGGAGCGGCGAGGAACTGAATGCCGAGCTCTATCTGAAGCAAGCTGGCCCTCCTCATGGTAATCGTCATCTTCACTGCGAGATACAGCAAACCGACGAGGAGATGACTGAGCAGTGGGCCGCCCAGAGTTCTACAACATGAAACTCAAAATGAATCAACACGTCAACAGCCAAAATGAGATGTACTGACAGAGCGACTGCCTTTAACAGGAACCGACCGACGACGATTGGCGGACTTCTCTTTGATATGAAGATGCTCATCCTCGGTCTCTTCCGCTGTGACTTCAACTTGTGTGGATCGTGAGGAAGGAGCAGACCCCTTCCCAAAGTTCTGCTTAGCCTATCAATGAAAGGAATAGACACAAAAATAAGCGGTCAAATAAATGAGCAATACATAGGGTACTCACGGCCTTCCTGCCTTTCCCAGCGGCGGCGCGACGGGGAACAGGGGATGCATATGTATCCGACTGATGCTGGTAATCATCATCAGCCTGCACAAATTCCGAAGGTCAGAACATAAGTATCAACTTAAACGAATCATGCACATACCTGATCTTCATCCTCCATCAACTTCACTCTAACCTTCTTCTTCGGACTAGGAGGTGCACTACTCGGAGGGCCCGGAGCATAATCAGATTCATACTATATAACAAATAGGACACATGTGACGTGCAATTGTATAGACAAAATCAATATTATGGCGCATCATGCAAGAGAAAATAACTCACATCTACCTCTTCTGCACTGGCACTAGCGACTCCCTCCTCATCTGAGTTGAAGTAAGAAGTGTCGTCTTCGAAGTGTTCTTCATCGGCCATCTCAATATCGTCTGCATCATCATACGCCTCGTCAGCGACGCCAGTATCGTCGATGAAACCAATATCAGACGGCCGGGGGCTCTCGTCTCCACTGTATTGCATTCTGTAACGCAAACTCAGATGTATCAATTTGTAGCTCAATATGCGACATGCCAACATCAAATCAGGACCCACACAAAATCGTTGTCATCGGAGACCCTGTCCACGAGCACGAAGTCACAAATTAAATAAACATCGAGACAATGAAGATGACAATTAAACAACTCACTCGGCATGGGTTTCACCCTCTGGAGCATCCTCATCGGATATGTCCGCCGTTTCTCTGTCCTTTGAATGTGAGCAACTTTACAACTGACAAAGACATATACTGACCGGGTGGTCCGACGAGCACCTGTCCGGCGAGTCGAGGCAACACGACCCTTCTTTGTGGTAACGACATGCGATTGCGGCACATCATCATCGGAGGGCTCTCTACACAATTGGTGGGCAGCCAATATGATTTAGTACAAAGCTACTAAAACAGTGTAACATACGTACCTTTTGGATCGAACGGCTGACTGACGACTTGATGAAGTGGGTTTATTCTTCTTGGGAGAACGCACTGTCTCTCTGGACGGCTGATGGTCTGAAACGTCGCTGTAATTTAAAGCACAACAAGACATCAACTGAAAAGAACTACAAATTGACTTGGAAAAAAAAGTGGGAAACGCTAACAATGCGAACCTGTTTGCTGGTTTTTTTCTCTTACCACCACCAGCGGGTATCTTGGAAGACTTGGCTTTCGTATTGGAAGGCGCGTTACCAATATCTCCGTCAGAGTCAGATGCCGTCGTGGAGTCACGCATATCACTTTTAGAACAAACAGGATATTATGATATTAGTATAGCGACTGAACTTAATAAGCAGATCCAAACATACTCATCTGAATTGCCCAATGGATGACCACGGCTGGTCTGCGCAGACCGCGATGGTACCGAACGAGACTTGGGCAAAGACGTACTATATGGATAGCATAAGATCAATCCCATGTTGAGAACACACATAGGCACATAAACTCACAGATGCGCTGGCTTGATGCCGTCTTCCGCACCAGCTGCAGCCTTCTCAGATAATTTCCTGTGAATACATCTAGACGTGAGCATTGACGCGACCGAGAAAATAAGAATAAGATGATGTTACTTCTTCCTGGTAGACCGAATTGGATTAACAGATGGGGTAGAAGCAGCCTCAGTTTTTTTAGTACGCCTAGGAGGCATTGCGACGAAGAGGGTAGAACGAGGGTGAGCTGATTACTAGAACAAGTGTACGGAGGTCAGTTTATAATGTAAAGATAATAAAGAACAGTATTCAGGCGATACAGCAACGAAAGATAATAAGGTTTCGAGCGGCCGCAAACGAAGCAACACGAAGCTGGAGCATATGACGAGATGGGGACACTGGATATACGGACGGATCATAGACACTGCCATGAAAACACTGAACACCGTAGCATACGGGCCATATCTCCATGGGGAGAAGTGAAATACTCGAACACATCGATGATCTCAAAAGTGAGCTCACACGTAGTCATTGCCCAGAGGAGAAAAGACAGCGCCCGCGAGAAGAGTATGCACAGAGCAATGCACCCTGTCCATTGCTTTTGGCAGGATGGAACGCATTGGGCAAGGGATGGAAACGGTAAGTTGAATGCCATACTCATACGACACAATGGACCAGCCAGAGAAAGATAGTGCACTCATTTCCGCGGCTTCAAAGCGTAGAGTACTCCGCATGCCTGAGGCAAGAGACCTCCGCAGGCGAAGGTAGTGCCAGACCGTATCGCATCGAACCAAAAGGACAACCGTTGACGATATCACGAGGCGAAAACGGCGTCAACGGCCGTGAGATACAACAAGATTTCCTTGGAAAGCACAAAAGGAGAAGTGCCGCACAAGCAACGACAATCCATTCCGCCGATACACCGCCTCAAATTCAAGACGACTTACACCCCAGCATCCACACAACCGGACAAGTCCAAAAGTCTTGAATACCGCAGTTGTGATGAGTTACTGGATGCCCGATCAGCGGGTTTCAGTTCCATATTTTGATCTAAATAACTTGCAATAAACGGAGGCGTGATGGAGCTCCGACCTAAGATGGAGTAGCCGGAAAGCAGGAGTCAATATATAAATAAGACAGAGATACCATGTGTGCAATAGGAGAATACACTTACCTAGACTCATGTCATCCAACTCGGAATTCGTTCGATTCGTAGCGGACCGTGCCAATAGTAAGCAAACTGGTCAACTTTTCAACTGACTGACTGAACACGCATTGCCTATGTAGAATCGCACGCAAAGCAGATCATACACAATGCCACTGCTGATTACGACACGAGTCAAGATCTGACAGCCTTTCGAAAGGTGAGTATATAGTGGAAGTACATTAATAATCCCATAACTTACCAACACACGTTCTTCAGAGAGCCCTATATGTCCATAGGACTATGGACAACAATTCAGCGGTGCTCCTCGAGAACACGATCAACAACTCCAATGTAGAGGAGACTGTAGAGGCGATATTCGTCGTAGCCGGTATCCTCATTCAAAGCAACCTGCCGCCAATCAGAACGAAAGCTCAGTAGGTCCAACCGACTAGGTCTGGAGGGGCCAACGCTAACGAACATTGTCACACTCACAGACTACCAGATCAGATTACATCCGCTGCTCAGGAGGTGTCTATCATCGCCGCGGACGCTGATCATTTCGACAAAGCTGTAGCCGCCATAGAGGACATCCGGGATATGTTCGGATTAGAGTTCCCAAGCGGAGCACTGAAATCAGCAGACCATAACCTGTTTGAAGGCGAGCTGGGACTCACGTTTGGAACACGTTATTTCACCCCATCCCATATATGCAAGAACGACACTGGGGAGAAGCTGCCCGCCGAAATAGACCCATTGGGCATACTGACCAAAGCAGCGAGGGGCAAAGGGAAGTTTCTGCTGGAGAATATGGTTCTATATCACCAGCATAAAGGAGCGCATTCAGACACAAAGTGAGTACATACACAATATACAGGTTATTGGCGCTGAAGACATAAATTCCTAGGTGGTTTGATATCGAGCCGAGCCGATTCAGGCTGGGCCAGGTGGTACAACTTGAGGTGGCTTTTCGTGTCATACCAACCTCCTCCAAATCCCATTATCGAATGGTCCCTTTGCTACGTAGCCTGGCATTGCTGAACAGTGATATATACACTGTGAGTGACTAGTGCCATTTGTATATGACGTTGGTACTTACTGGTCAAAAGGCATGGGAGCAAATCATCCGCAGCTCCAAGAAACCCCCTACCCATAGGATTCAATTCAAACGAAGCACCGCGTACTACATCAAAGACGAACCTACACCAGAACTGCCACCAAACAAGAGGGCAAGAACGGAGCCTGCGGATGAGTCTGCAAAGGCGGGAGAGCACAGTGGTGAGGGTGGGCAGCATGATGTTGATGACCAGATGCCGTTCGCCGTCGACTACGATGACGGCGCTCCAGTCCAAGGATAGCCGACATTAACGATGAGATCAATATACAGTGATGGATACAGACGTACCGTAGTGTGTCCGCATATACAGTATTTCGGATGTGGCGAAATCCGCGGTGTGGACCACCGAATGGATATATGGAGAACGAGTCTTGATGGGGAATAGATTAGCCTATAGAGGAATATATATGAGCGTAGCCCCTCGATGATGACTGACAATAACCCACTTCTCCGACTGATCAATGTCACTAATCAAAGGTAAGAGCACATAAATATATGACGCCAACATCCCACTGAATAAGCAGATACAGATGAGAAACTACAAGTCACTTTCAAAGACATATACGACGACAACGAGGACAGCAAATTCTTCAAAGGCGATCTGCGATTTGTTCCCTCGGGCGATAGGGAACTGTCCTCCTGGTTAACCATAGTCACACACCTAGACGAGCACCAATATCACGGCACGATCTACACCGACGTGGTGTATATAGCCGATCCGAGCATGCGGCTGACTATAAGGATAAAAGCGATGGTGACAGGGCTTAACTTCGGATCGTGCAGGTAAACGATACAGTTACAGAACGAGCGAACGCTGACAACTAGAACAGCGCCGAATACACGGGAGGTGAACAAGAAACTCTGCACCTCGGACATGGTGGATCTGTCGACGAAACCAGCTATGCAATACAGCACCAACGCCTGAATGACATACGCAAGGCATGTTCGAGCTTGGCACGCGGATCGTCGACTTCACCACACAAGTATCCTGCGTTAAGCAGCTCCTGGGGAAAGATGATTCTTGTGCTTTCCCGCCGAGCCAACAAGTCCAGAAAGGTGCGTACACACTCTACCATTCTCACCGCCGAGCAACGTCACTCATTTTGGCTAAAACCCAAAGCCTGTCAGGGTGGAGATTCTGACCGGCGACACGCTGGTTGAAGCAGACACAGATGCCATCGAGATCGGAGATATTGTGGACGTACCGGTTTGGATGGATGTGTGGAACGGCCCCGCCGACTTGAATGTTGATCCTTGGACGCTCACAAGCTTCGACAGGTTGGTCATAGTGGAAAAGAAGACGAAGACGGTGAGCAACATACTGTTATCGACGAGCAGACGACCTAACATGCGCATAACAGAGAACGTGACGATGGCGAACTTTGGTTCAAATCTATGCATTGGGTGTTTAATGAGCGGGCCCGAGACCTGCATTGATATCAATATGAGAAAATTAAACGCTAGGGGGGTGGCAAGGAGTTGATTGGCACGTAATACAAGAATATACGCTTACATATTTATGCATGCACAACAATGAGCGACCTTGAGTTTCAGAATTTCAGAGATAGATGCCAATAGACATGTTTGAGTGAGCACGGTCCGTTCAAAGAGCAAGTAGAATGTCAGCTGAGGGTCAACAGTGTGCGGCGCGATGAGTACAAAGTGGCGTAGAAAGGTGGCGTATGCAAAAAGCCAACACTCACGCAGTGTTATGTGGCCAATAAACAGCACGATCAGATTGGTGAACATCCTGGTGAGAACATGTAAACCTCACATATCATCACGTACATACCGACCCGATGAGACTTACAGATGTCGTGTGCTCAGTCACTGGCATCGGGTGCGCCCGTCCCTCCCCAGAAAGTCCTTACCGAGCCACGGTCGACTGGAAAGAGGACGCGAATACACACACATAGAACAAGCAGACGTTGAAGATCCGACATCGATTAACCAGCAAGAATACCACAGAGCATAGAGCGACAATGGAGCCGAGCGCACCGATATGAGCGACAAGCGGGTTCCAGTTTTGTCCATAACAGTGAGGCGACCTGAATCAAAGAAGCTGAATATGCAAATATTTGAGAGAGAACTCGAACAATAGCCTTACCTTGCAATGCATGCATACCAACTGATCGCCCACAAGCGTTCATCGCCCACAAGCGTTCATCGCCCACAAGCGTTCACCGAACCAAAGCTTTAAGGGTGCGGCTGGCATTCACGGACTCGCATCGACCAATATCTAGAGGCAAGTAAGGACAGCTGGCGAGCAATCCAGGGAGGTGCAGTGGATAAACAATGTATCTGTATCAGAGACGTACGATGGCCGATAGACAAGAAGGAAGGAACAGGGATGAGCGCGAGCGTTGGAAATCTCGCCACACCATATGCGTGGGAATTCTGAATCACAACCTAAAACAGGAAACCGGGGCGGAAGCCGAAAAAGAAAAAGAAGCAAAAAGAAAACATTTATACACGATTCACTCGTTCCTCATGGAATCGTAACTTTGCCACCCCATCATGAGGCTACATATTATTTTCGGACGTCGCTTTCGCAAGTCCATTTTCCGTGTTGAGTGCAGTTCTGCGTACTCATTCAAAACTTCTTCCGAATAATCCTCCACTTACTGTAGTTTTTCGACCGTAGGTTCGTGGGAAGATTATGTCAGACGTGACCTTCGCCAGACCACGGTTCGTTTGGGCGGACCACGCGTGACGAACCAATGAAATTGTTCGCGGTACGTCCTAAAATTTGATTTCTGCTCGATTTTGGTGGAAATCGGTCACGATTTGCTGTTCGTGGACCCGCGTATATGCGTGACCATCAGGTCAAATATGTTCGCCGGCGCACCCTGCCTGATGTGTGACGAACATATGGTCGAAAAACTACAGTATTGCTGGTTGCATAAATAATGAGAATCCGCGGCGAAAGAAAAAAAAAGTTTGCGACGAGAGGTCGCCTCTGAGCTCGCTCGGACCGGCCGGCGAGAGGCCTGGGGAGGTTGCAGGTTCAAACCAGACCAGAGTATTCTTGCAGCCCTACCTATACCACGCCCTCCGGGCCAGACCTGTTCCTTCTGTCCCCACAGAATTGGCCACCAAGTTGCTTTGCTTCAGGCTCCTTCGCCACTTGGCGAAGAGGAGACAATCATGAGGAAGACGAGAAAACCGAACAGTAGACAAGTCGGAGCTGTACGGGAGACGGAAAGATGTGGGGCGGACGAGGTGACGCTCTGAGATAACGCAGTGACAAAAACATGAGCTCAAGACAGGCCCCACAGTTTTGACGCCACCGCCACAGGTCGGGGCGTGACGTGACTGGTGTTACCGCAATGAATGACTCTTGTTCTAAGACCTGTCCTAACGGAACAGGAATACTATGGATGGCCCAGTAGTTCAACAAATCTTGAGCTCTCGGCCGAACCCTTGTCTCGCAACCTGGGACTACAAAAACTAGGAGATATGTACTTTGAGGTCTTCTGATTATGTCTGTGTGATCTATAATTTTTTTGAGAGAGGCCGGGGACATCAGCAAGGCCGCATCTGGCGAAACCTAGCCATTTCGGTCTATTCGGTCTCCCGGGAGACATGAATAGATCCTTTGACAGCATCTATTCATCATAGACCTGCCTTTAGCTAGACATGGTTGGATTCTGGTAGACGCAGGATAGATGGCGGTAGAGCACGATAGTCCGCGAGGTTTATGTCGTGGATCATGCCATGGAGCCCGATATGTTTCACTCGGACTGCTCAGTTTGGGTGGGAAATTTCATTGCATTGCAAAATATACATGGTAACTACTCGAACAAACTGACTTTACGCTAATGTATGGGTGACATGAACCAATGCAAACCAACGCAAACCTCTCGAATGGACTCCATGTGTAGCGAAGTGGCTTTGTCTCGGGATCTACGAGATGTCGGCCTATGAAATCTAAATATAACAGCGCACAGAAATTAGTCACATAAATAAGCATCCCCAATATCAGAGACGGGACTCACGAAAAAGTAGGAGACAAGTGCCGAGCAAGCAACCTGTCTATCTGAAACGCAAACCAAGACGTCAGTGTAAGAAGTAAATAGGATAGGACTGATGCGGGGAAGCCTCTCACCTTGTGCGACTTAACGCCGTAACGGCCCCTCAATGACCGTTGAAAGTTGGCGGGTCACAGGGCGGGTAAGAGCAGGGTATAAGCTAAAATAAATATAGCCATGTCAGTCGGATCAAATGCAGAGTTGTCGCAAAGGAGGGCACGACTTGGGCACGACTCGCCTGGTATGTTCTGCTACGGGATTTTCTGCAACCCCGACCCATGAGGTTTCCGCTGGGTCCCGTCCATCGGTGTCGAGTTCCAGTCGTGTGCGAGTGCCCTGTCGATGATCCTGGTATCAGTGCACGAAAAAAAGGGATTCGAGGAAGAGGGGTGCAGGAAGAAGATGAAAGCAAGGATTGAAGCGCCGAGGGGACACTTCAAGAGAGCCTGAAGCGTGAGAGAAATCAACAACGAACGAGCGCAGGGAGCTGTTGAGGGCAGGCGTCCGAGTCTTGCCTTGACAGCCTTTGACAGGCCGCGGAATTTTGATTTCTTCACATGTCATTCAAGACTCGGACAACCATCTATTCGCGCTATATCAGTCTATCAAACTACGAAGCATCGAGAGCGCCCTACGGGTATAGAGCGAGAAGAGTGCCTAGACCAGAATAGACTGAAAAGTTAGGTTTAGGCAGATGTGGAACTGGGAAATGGAAAAATCACGCTACGGTAACGATGTGACGTGACGTGACGTTTCGTGACGACGCGCCGTACGTGCAGATTTGGCCCTCGGAGTGTGGCGCCGCTGCATGGAGGTGCCGTTTGCGTTGTATTCATGGCCTTAGAGGGCAGATTATGGTGTAGGGCTTCCATAGACATTGCTAAATGCATGGAGGGTGCAGAATGTATTTTATAGCAATAAATACATGCATTTTGAGTCATGTATATGTATATACACTCATAAAACCATTCACACCTTCACGAAGAGCCGCGAAGCGGCCCAGAAAATATTTTAACTTGTACCTCATAGCGTTTACACATTGCGCGTGAGTCGGCGGGTGGCTGGAAGGACTACCGGGTATTTGTGTATGGTGAAATCGGGAGGGAGCCAGTAGAGGGCACCGGAGAGTGTGGCAAGACAGCGAGTGTGGCGCGACGTGACGGAGGCGCGCTGGATCGTGTTTTGATGCGACGGGATCGTGTTTTTTTGGATAGGAAGGTGTCTGCGCACCTGGGCGCTTCACACCAAGCTCCCAGCCAGAATTCTACCGAAGGTGGGACGACACCGAAAAAACACGCTCCCGATAATCAGAAACACGATCCAGTACGGGTGCCTGAGGGGTACGCGAGTTATACGTGAGGCGCCGTCCACCAATCTTATCTATTCGGGTGCCGTTGCCGGGTTTACCTCATGGCCATCAAAGCTGTCACACCGTGGAATTTAGAGGGAATTTCGAGCGGTTCTCATTGCTGGAGGACCCCTCCCCCAAGACATACAAACCAACTACTCAGGTGCCACAAAAACGCGATCCGTCACAGACAATACCCTCCTGGCACTTACCGCGTGACAGGAGCGTGTTTTCCCCGAGAGAAACAGTCTTGCTGATGGAGAGGACTTTGCCGAACGAGTTCGACGCCAAGACATGCCAAGGCCCCACTCAAACTGGTTGATCGTCACTCGTTGTCACCTTCCGCCACCCGGCTTCTTCAAGCTTCGTCAGCACTCTTTGGCGCAGAGCCACGCGCGGAGATTGAATTCTGTCTCTGCCGTCTCTGTAACGCTTTCCCCCCTCCCTCGCCTTTAGCTACCAACACACAGATCGGGGTGGTACAAAGTATTTAGATGTACTACAATATGTACTCTAATGTCTCACAAATATAACTAGATTTTTTGGGTGCTAGGATCTAGCTGTCTCGAGGGAGTCACGCTTGTCGAAGTGGCAGTTTTGACCATCTTTCATTTTCTGTACCGACAAGCATTCGGAGTACGGGTATCAAACTTTACAGTAATGGTCTTGATACAGGAAAGAACGTGAACTGACTGGAGAGGGAGAAAAAGATTATTACGGAGGTTGTCGAACTACTGGGTCTTGTCGAACTACTGGGCCATCCATAGTACCGCATGGTCCCTACCCAGAGTATGCATTGACCCGCAGGACTTTGAGACAAGAGCTCGATTATACGGAGCCGCTATTTTAGTAGCGCCTGTCATGACATCTTACAGCAGTATATCCAAGGCAAAGTCGTGTATATAACTCTACATATCGAGATAATATTTTGTATCATACGTCCTGACACTGTGAAAGACAGATAGGGTGAAATTCAGCTAAATTTAGGGTGAATTTCATGTTTCACCCAATTTTTGGTGACCGCTGCTAGGCCTACAGATGGCTTCATTGAAATTCACCCAAACTTTGCAGGGAACAACAAACCTCTAAGATATCAAGATAAATTCAGATATAAATATAACAGAGCAAGATATACCATGAGGTTGACGCTGTCAACGTCGAAACTGTACAGGGTGCGGTGAATCGAGACGAAGACTGCGAACTTGGGCGGTGGCCACAAAGCACAACAGAGTGGCGTAGCGCTGTGGTGCCGATGACGTCATAGCCGTGTCCTGCTCAGCTTCACTCGACTCAGTGCTCTTTGCTCTCTGCATCCACCACCACTAACTCTGGCTTCTCATTGACGTCGGACACAGCTCTCCCTTCGATATAGTTATACTCTAGGATGTCTTCTGGCCGCCGTTTACGCCTCACGCTTTCCTTGTTGCTTGCCTTTCCTGTCTCTGTATGATCTCAGTCCTTGAAACTTGACACTTGCATTCTCGCTGACAAGGAACACGATTCGACTCTCGGTAACGATTGGGACAGGGACGTTGGGAAATTGTCGGAGACGTGGATTCTGAGGTCACTTGAAAGGTGCAGTCGTCCTCCTCTTCCCATTTTTTTCGCTTTCGGGAGCACTATGTACTTCATAGTTAGATACAGTATGAGTGGAGATCGCTTGCTACTTCACAAGCTATCCAGGTACGCCACTTGCCACGCCGATCTCGCCCCCCTTGGTTATCGTGCTTATGATGTCGGTCATATATTGATCTGACTTGATGCACTCGCTGACCCTTGACAACTCTCAACTTTCTTCCATCTCTCTCATGTCATTTCTTCCATTCTCTCTCTCCCTTCAGCCTCTCAATAGAGTTATATCTTGCTGTTTAACTTTCATGGAGGGTGGAGCCGCTGAGATAGGTCACCGGTGTGGCTTCTCAGTATACTGTACTGTGTCTGAGGAGCATGCTACCCTAATGTATTACTGTACATACATAATTCCTAATTAATCAAATTTCTCTCATGTTCCTCGTTCTCTCGGGTGCCCAAACAAATAGACTCGCAACCCATCAGCAGGGTCTAAGCTGAGAAGCGTGAACCGGCAGCCGTACCTCCTAGAGTCAGCCCAAGATACGTGGATTTTCACCCAAACCCTGATTGAAATCTTCGGGTGAAAACGAAAACAAACATAGTGAATTTCACCTAAAAATTTCACCCAAAATTGAGGTGAAGCCGATATCCGTCACCTAAGAATTGTGTGAAAATCCCATGTGTCTTCGGGTGAAAAATCAGGGTGAAATTCACCCAATGCGTACCCCCCAGTGTGACTCGGAGATACTGTACCTCCCAGACGTTAGGCGACGTCCGGTGTCCCGAAGGGCCTGTCGCGTCGCCTATTTGGGCGCTTGTCCCGGTGTCCCGAGGGCCTTGTCGCCTAGGGTAATATATTCGTATTTTCCTGTGTTTTCTTCGAAAAATAAAATAAAATTGGTTGAGCTCATGATTGAGAGCAATAGTACTATAATCCGCGAGCTCTGATGATGGAATTCTGGATCCTGAAGCCACAAGTGCGACTGTTTGCAGTGCGTGGCACTCAAACTCTCATGAGTAAGGACCAGCTTGGGTCCAGCCACTGGCACTGTATTTCTCAGTGACGGTTCCACACGCGAAGCAACACCACAAAAAATTTTACAGTTCCAGAATTGCAAACACAGAATACATAGGTTAAAGAACGGTGCGTGGTGCTCACCGGGACCTGTCCATGAGCGATGTGCTTGTCGCCTACGTCCCGCTGTCCCAAGCCCTTGTCGCCTCTTGGCGGGAGTTCCCACGTTACATAAGCAGTCGTCTAACGTCTGGGAGGTACAGTATATACCCTCAACTTTTATTCGAGTACTGAAGGCCTGGCAACCTTCAATTACGGGGCTTTGAAGGACTCAACACAAACTCAACAAGCATAGTGATTCAATACGCAAATCGATATCAAGATACCTGAAAACCTACTTACGTAAATTTGTGGTGGGTCAGGTGGGTCTCTCAGCTTCAGTCGGCCTTGTCGCTCAAAGGGGACTCGTGCTGACCCGAGGGGAATCAAATCACATTCAGGTAGAGCACACGAGTATGGTAGGGATACATAGTACCATACTCGGCTTAGCTTGCTCAAAACACCACTTGAAGCTCAGTCATGTCGAGGGTGGACTAGGTCTCTCGGTAAGCGGAAATTTTTCTTGAGTACACAACCTTGCGTTCATCTCGTTTCTCGACAAGTCCGATGGAAAGAACGTAATGTGAGATCGAGGTCTGGAACTTTGGTAGCCATAACTCCAAATCTCACGGAAGGTCTACATTTAGCGGATACACATGTCTATGGGCGCTCCTACAGCCTCAAAGAAGCCTCAGCGCAGCCTCCATGTACTCGCACATGTATGTGTATATATACTTTTTGACGACGTGTACTCTCCCCCACACTCCTTCCATCCTTTCTACGCTACAAGTATATAGACTGCGATGAACATCGACAAGGACGAGAGGTCTCCTTCTACGTTACTCTCCGTAACGGCAACCCCGTGTCAATGTGCACGGGAAGTGGGGAAAAATCTCGTTGTATGCATCGATGGCACTTCGAACCAATTCGGAGAACAGGCGAGTCTCTAAATTCGTGTCGGACCATATATGCATATAGTCGTGGCGTTGACGTTCACCCCTTAGAATACAAACGTCATTGAGATCTACGGACTATTGGAGAAAGACCACAAACAGATCACATTCTACAATAGTGGCATCGGGACATACGCAAGGCCAGCCTATAAGTCATTCGCCTACTACAAGCATAAGGTTGGGCAAGTGATGGAGCTCGCGATTGCCTGGTATGCTATATCATTACCTCCAATACATTTTAGTTTTCGTTGAGAACTGCTTGACAGGAACTTCGTCGACACCATCATCCTCGCCTACAAGTGGCTCGCGGAGAATTACTGTCCAAACGACAGGATATTCCTGTTCGGCACGTTCAACTCTCGACCCGTGCTGCATTATTTCTAGGCTAATCTTCGACGCTTAGGTTTCTCTCGTGGAGCATACCAAGTTCGCTGCCTATCCGCCATGATCAAGCACGTAAGCAGCTCTAGAATTCTTCTTTTTCCCAAAGCGTGACTGTTGCTAAACTTATGCTCAGGTGGGCTTGATTCATCGTGGCAATGAAGCACAGATACCATTGTGCGCTTTTTCGTCATACATATCCGCAATGATTCACTAATACCATCGTCTTAGTGCCTACGAGCTTTACTCTACCATTGGAAAGGTCGGTGACCGAAATATTTCCATCGCTATGATCGCTAACTTATTATGAATAAGCACGGGAATTCTGAAGAGATAACCAAACGCTTCAGAAACGAGTTCTCCCGAGTTGCTCACGTCCATTTTGTCGGTGCATGGTTAGTCGGCCCTCTTCGTCCTTAATTAGGGCCCTTATGCTGAGTCCTTTGCATGAAGGGACACTGTGTCGTCTATTGGATTGTCCAGAAGGAAGGTTGAACCAGACACGACAACAGGGATGAAGCATGTCTGCTACTTCCGACATGCGCTAGCCCTGGATGAGAAGCGAGTGAAGTTTCTTCCTGAATATGCCAACGGCGGCAAGGAACTACAGGAAGACCACGACAAGAATGTCGCACGAGATGACCCACCACACACGAAGGAGGTCTGGTTTCCGGGAACTCACTCGGATATGTATGTTCTTTCCCATGAATTTTCTACTTTATACTGAACTGTCTGTCAATGAAGTGGTGGGTGGCGAACGATAGAACAGGATATTAAACATACCGCGGGTCCAATGCGGTGGATGTCATACGAAGCGACTGCCCTTGGTCTACGCACAATGTCAATAGTAAAGAAGAAAGAATTGGATGCGGGGCTAACTGCTAGAGCGAATATGAATCCAGAACCGGCCGAGGCCAAACAACCGGAGGACCGAAAGAAGCAGCCACTGGACCGGGATGAGCATAACCCGAGAGACCCTCAGGCGGACGTGACCGTCACCGAGTCGCTGACGGGTCTTTGGTGGACCCTTGAATACCTGCCTGTGAAGCACGTATCCTACGACTGGCAAAAACTGATTCGATGGTCAGTCGTGTTTTCAATCAACACGGCTGCGTCATAATGCTAATATTGAGATATCCATGTAGGCCTCACCTTGGCCGAGCACGATACATCCTTTCGGGACAAAAAGTCCACAGTTCAATCACGAGCGCCACAACTTGTCATGGTGGACATATCACCTACAAAATCACGACCTCCCTTGACCGCCTAGAAGGAACAGTTGCCACAGAGATGCAGAAAATTTGGGAGCACCCACCTCAGCTCGCAGACTCCCCGCTGCCGGATTGGGTGGAGCCAGACCTCATTTCACTTGCGTCACAGCTAGTAACCATGCTTTGGGACCCGAATCAACAGAACAGGCGAGAGTCCGGCCTGGAAAATCGCTTTCGGACTTTGTATTTCTCTCGTGAGCCAAAGACACATTTGCTGTGGGCAGTAGTTGACCCTGACCAAACGATGACAGCGGATGGTCCTCACGCAGTTCTCGAACACATTGTGACCTCCACTCTAGAGTCATTAGCGACAATAACAACAGCATATGCACACAAGGAACTCGTTCTCTTTGCACTGCGGAGCTTCATGAGTGGGTTTCAAGATCCCGAACATAATTTGGCCTGGCGGGATTTATACGGCCGTCACTCATCCGAAATCTATGCTCTTGCGAAGAAACTGCTTTCGGAGGGTAATCAGGATGATTACAAGACATCTATGAACTTCCTCCGCTCTTCTCTTGGTTCGTCGAGTCCTGTAGCTTATCAGCGTAGTCCCTGTACTGACATAAACCGGGATAGTGCTTGGACACGAGCGCGATGATGCAGGAATTGGAAAGCTCTGTGTAGCTGTCTCACCTCATGGAAACTATTTCGCCATCGGCTCTGACAAACACCTTCTTCACATCATCGATACGGAGTCAAAAAAGGATAATTCTGTGCGGCCGCCGAAGAATCATGCAGGCGATGTCACAGCAGTCTCATTCTCACCAGACGAGAGATTCGTCGCTTCTGGATCCACCGACCAGACAGTGAGGATCTGGGATACTCTCAACAATAAGCATGTCTTCGGACCCATGAAAGGTCATACTGGCATGGTCGCGGCTATAGCCTTCTCTCCGAACGGTCGTTCCATCGCTTCCGGGTCCTACGATACCACCATTCGACTTTGGAATGTAGCCACCGGAAAGGAAGAGCGAGAGCCGCTGTGCTACCACACACATCCGGTCCTCAGCGTCGCTTTCTCAAGCGGCGAAGCGGATAGCATGCTCGCATCGGGCTCGTCAAACGGAACCATATGTCTCTGGGCAATCCAGACCGGGAATACTATATTCCATCCCTTCGAAGGACACAAAGACGGAGTCGTCTCGCTCTGCTTCTCACCTGACGACACTTACATCGTTTCCGGCTCTCGTGACAATACCGTCAGACTTTGGGATATAGAGAGTGGAAAGGCCATCGGAGAGCCGCTGATAGGCCACACCGCGACTGTTTCCGCCGTCGATGTATCCCCCGACGGGCTCCAGATATTATCGTGCTCCTACGACCGCACACTTCGCGTTTGGGATTTGGAGAAGAGAACCATGATCCAGTGCTTTGACCAAGATCATGGAGATTGGGTTGGTGCTGCCGTCTTCTTACCAGGAGGGAACTACATCGTCTCCGCGTCCCTCGATGGAGCATATATCTCGAGAGACGCGCAGACGGGAGCTGTCAGAGCTCAACCTTTCCTGGGTCATTCAGGCGCCGTCCTTTCCGTTCGCTTTTCAACGAAAGGGGACCGCATCATATCTGGCTCGGAAGATGGTACCTTTCGGATATGGGATATGGCCACAGGAAAGGTGTTGCTTCAGCCCAAACGACACAAGGGCATTGTGTCTCGTGTTGGCTTCTCCCCCGACGATACATATGTCCTTTCAGCCGGCTCAGATCGGACGATTCATCTCTGGGACGTAACAAGCGACATCAAACATCGCCAACACCTTCGCGGCCACACTGGCTCTGTCATTGCTGCTGCGTTCTCCCGCAAGAAGAACATTATCGTATCTGGCTCTGGAGACGGTACGATCCGGATATGGCTCCTTTCCACGCAACCTATCTCATGCGTTGGTATCCTCGTCGATGCCGGCAGAGTGATATCCATCGACATTTCCTCCGATGGAAAGACTATCGTCTCCGTTTCAGCAGATTCACGTATTCGCCTCTGGGAAACGGAGTCCCGGAAACCTTTGATGAAGCCATTCAAAAGCGGTGGCGGACAGGTTTGTTCGGTGAAGTTTTCCCCAGACGGACAGTATGTCATATCGGGAGGGAGTAATGGGATGATTCACGTCTGGGATGCGAGAAGCGGGAAGCTGCACGGGGAACCTCTCCAAGGACACGCCGGTTCTATTCTATCGGTGTGCTATTCGCCTACCGACCGAAACATCGTCGCCTCCTGCTCCGAGGACAGAACGATCATAATATGGAATATCGCCGAGACAAGGCTGGTGCATCATCTCAGAGGCCATACAGACGTGGTTCATTCAGTGGCATTTTCACCGGGCGGAGAGCGCTCCCCATACACAGCGTAAAACGCCAGAATTCGCCGAGGGCATATTCTGGTCAAATTACGCAATACAACGGGAATCTCCCTGAACCCGCCGTGCCGCGTCTGCCGAGAATGCAAGAAAACACGACGGGATGACATTCTCGTCCAGTTCTTGTCTGTCCTCGTGGAATTCTGTCGACTGCCAAGATATACGAGAATCCGCCTGGCATCCGAGAAAACAAGGTTTTCGAACCCGCTTATGCAGGCCCGGAGCTCAAGCGCTCACTCGGGCTCGACTTAGACTTTTTTTTGTGCCGACTTGCTCCCTCAGTGAGCTCCTCCATGTTCCTCACTCTGGATTGTTTTCTTGTTCCCTCCTTTGAGCACGCTGACACACTGACATACTGACACACTTTTGGTTCTATAGCTTCATATAGCACCTGGATGCCGTCAGGACAAGGGGTGCAGGTGCATTTGAAGGTATTACAAAGAGTCGAAGGTGCGTCCCAGCAGTACCCAGTGACCCCTTGCTTCCGTGACCGCACATCTGACGTTGTCCTTTCCTTTCCTCGCTAGCATTCTAGGTCAAGTCTTTCGTAGTCCATACTATCTGGCTATATCGAACTATCCAGGGTGATGTTGTGCGAGTCCAAGGGCTCTGAGGCAGAGCGGCAAGCGATGAAGTCGGCGGCTTTGGATAATCATGTTCAGCGACAGAGCGGGTTCGTTCGCTTTCATTCGTCGTGACCCATTGTACATATGTAGTTTTGTCTGTAGTGTATGCTTCATGGAAGCTGTATCTAGTATTATTTTCCTAATTTCCTGGCTGGCCGTATGTGAACATTTCAAAATGCTCGAAAATGGAGCGATAAATGAAACCAGAGGGTCTACAAAAGGAAATTACTGGCGTGCAAGCAATGCCGTCTATTTACAGCAGACCCGGGCGTGTTCGCAAAGATCCTGGTCGCATCTTGCGACATTCTGAGCGGATTCAGTCCGTATCTTGCAAAACTTACAAGAACACGCCAACTCAGACATTCTCGTCGTATTCCCGGCGTGTTCTCCTAAATTCAGCGAATACGCCGAAGATATCCGGCCGGCGGATTCTGAGGCTTTACGCTGTGATATCTGGAGCTCTGCTGTCTTCGTATCCTTCTTTGTCCTCATAGTGACCGTTATGGGCCATGGCAGCAGAGAATCAGAAACTAGACAGAAGATCCCCCCATCATGTTTCGTCGCTCTTTTGTTACCAGTTTGGAACTATGTATCTCTCAGCATCAATCAAGACCACGCAGAGAAACAGATCTCTATTCCATGTGAGTAATATCCGTCTCATCTTATCTCACTCCATTTACTTTCCTTCTGGCACCACGGCTCGTCTAGAAATACCATCTATCATGGCCAGAACACATGGGCTACAACGTGTCTTGATCTTTACAGTGTCCGGCACACTCGGGGGCGCTCACCATAATAGAGCCCTTCATAGCATCATAGCTTCATCTATCACAATGCATACCGTATACGGTCTTCTGATACATATGATATTTCCCGTTCAAAGCGTCTTGCAAATCAGTTCCATGTATGCATGCGTTTCATCCAAACCCTGATGCATGGATGGAATCATCCAAGCGGAAAGCACAGTTTGTCCTCACTACCGCAGGAATGGGGCAAAAGGCTACAAAAAAGAGGACGTTGGAATACATGTCGAAACGACTACGGCCATATCTATGCACTAATCGACTGTATCCTTACAACTACAGCTCGTGGACAAACGACAAAACGACAATCTGATTGGCTGGCCAAGCCGGGCATAGCCGGAGTCACTCGTCAGCTGACCCAGCGATCAGGCTGTGGCCCAGCGCCACCATGCTCTCGAAAGTTCGTTGTAGAGCCGCGAAGTTTTGAGCGCGGTCGGCGTCGATATATAAGGCGGCGGCGGCGCCTGCTGCTTTAGCAGCGGATTTTTCAATCCTATCTTGTCGGCATGAGCATCTTATGCTTTGGTCTCGACTCGCTTTCCAGCGTTGACAGAATACTTAGGGTATGCTCTGTGGCGGCAGGCAAGTGGTGAGCCCTCGCACGGCAGAGCTCTACATGGCAGTTGAGGTACTTACCAGGATCGCATTCATGATGCGGGATTGTGAGTGTGAAAGCCTCTCCGTGGAGCTTCATGCCACACGGGATGTCTTGCCTGCCCACCAGGGCCCCGAAAGCAAAACTGGAGGGTCTTTTGGAGAACGGAGGGGCGAGGCGCGATAGCGCCTCGACCTGGAGTTCGAGGAAGAGCCCTTAGTTTTTTTTCTCGTCCAGATTTCATTTCTACTCAAGCGGTCCCTCTGCTGGCCCCGTGCGTAGCACGGGCTGGCTGCTAGTTTCGTACACAATCAGTCGGTTTTCTCGTCCCGGCTGTTGGAAATCAGCTTGTGCAGCTCGACGTTGCGAGACTTTTCGCGAGGTTTCCACGGTCAGGCTGAGTCAGCCGCGCCACCCGGCTCCGCCACTTTCAGTACATTGTAGAATATTCTAGTTACTTTTGTACAGTACTATAAATACAGTGAATGTAGGACTCGTTGAGGGCATCGAGTTGCCCTAACACGAGCCAGTCTCACCACTCAGCGTGATTGCAACCTTTCCCTCTCTCTCTCGCTCTCACTCGTCCTCTTTTCGTGCCACTCATCACTTTCCCACGAAAATCCAACACCGGCGCCATCAGGATGAGGTGACTGAGAAGAAAGTTAGATGGAACAACCTGTCTTCGCGTCCCATAGACGTATCGTCGAGTCTGCTGATCCCGAGACGATGGCCTGATGCTGTGCGACGCAAAGATGTGTTGCGTCCTGATTTAGACGCTTGGCGGACATAATAGAACAAAACATAGAGCGCTCCACCTGGAGGTAGCAGAACGAGAATAGCTACGGTCAGAGAGTATGACCGCGAGCTGCATGATGGACAGAGGAATATCCATCTCGAGTCGACCAGCTTGTGGACACAGAGGAGACGGCCGACTCGCAGAGAGTAATTGACGCCGCCGCGACTATGATTGGAAGATGGGGGAGACAAACAGCTGGTCGAGAAGTGTAGGCATGAGAACAAGAAACACATCTTTGCGACCCCGAAGCGGAAGTTAACCAGCAAAAGTACACGCTCATTGCGGCTTGGAACCACCTCGTGGGATGGAAACCTGGTGAGACCGTCTGCCTATCGCAAGTTTCCTGCGTTTCGATGTCGCTCGAACAGATTTGTCTTCAACGAAACGCGAATGGATGATAACATCCCGTGGGCAAGAGGACGTCAAGGCGGTGCAAGTGTAGATATGGGCTGTGTAGGATGAACAGAGAATGAATCGCCACAGAGATCCCGAGATAAGTATGGGATTCAGATGGTCTTGGAGGGAAGGGCGGCGCCTCGCGGGATAATGATGATGGAATGGAAAGATGATCAAGAAGCGGCGTGTCGCTGTGAGTTTCAGAATCTCCCGTTATCGGGGAGAAAGCAAGGACTGAGAACAGGCTTTTGCGATAGTCTCAGTCGTGGACGACGAGGAGGAAGGAAATGAACGGGTTCGCAAATGGAGGACGATCACTGGAACGAGCTGCCAATCAGTGTTGGCACTAGACCCTTGACCCCTGGTCAAGGTCGGGTCGAGTACTTGACCGGTTCGACCCGGTCGAGTCCCGGGTCAGGCAGGTCAGAGTGGCGTATTTGAAATTTATGTACAGCGTGATTAATTAAGTAAATAATGAGCAACACTACGCCAGGCTGTGTGACGGCGAGGGCGGCGTCGCCAACGAGCCACTGAAAAGTTATCTACAATAATCCTATCACAACGTCTACCCACTCGTGAACTGAGACCAGTGAACTGCTTCTACATGACCCTCTCGGACAGACTTTCGGAGCCTCCGCAATGGCAAAGCTCGCTCTGGGATCACTTCCATAAATTCAAGAAGAGATACTACAAAGAAGATACCTCTCATAAAGCAGCTTGGTGCCGTGGATGCGTGAAGAATGAGATCGAGGGCCTGGAGAAGCAGGATGAGTTGGCAGTCATACATGGAGAACGAGAGAACATACGAAGTGAGGATGAACTTTTTGAGACAGGTACGCTGTACAGAGCCTCTCAATTGGAGTGTTGGTTATGACATTCTTGGCAGCAATCGCAAAAATTGAACCAATACGCGGCAAGCTAGAAACATTAGAGGGTCATCTGAAGAAATGCAAGCATATTGATGCTGCAGATGTCAAGATAGCACTCGAAAAACGAAAGATCGAGCTCGAGACACATCATAACAAAGAAAACGGCCATAGCGCACCTTCTGCATCACATTCACCTCCCACGACTCCCTCACGCTCCCGTCACACCACTGCCATCCATCCTGACTCGCCCGTCGCAAAGCGCCAGAGGCTCGCTGATCAT
Source organism: Stereum hirsutum FP-91666 SS1 (assembly GCF_000264905.1). NCBI lineage: Eukaryota > Fungi > Basidiomycota > Agaricomycetes > Russulales > Stereaceae > Stereum > Stereum hirsutum. Next base: position 808,023 of record NW_006763147.1, read on the forward strand.
CCCATACCCATTGACGAACTACAAAGGGAATTCTCGGACGACTTTCTACGACTGTTGGTCGCAAATCGGCTGGCGTGGAATGCTGCTGACCATCCGGAGACCCTGAGATTCATGCGAAAATGGTGTCCGGAGGGGCTCCGTGTACCACATCGTCGTATGCTAGGAGGTCCGTTGCTGAAGAAGGCGGTGGCGGTGGCCGATAAGAAGGTGAAGGGTTGCGTTCAAGGGCAGTTAGCGACAGGAGAGAGTGACGGCTGGAAGGACACATCAAAAACACCCGTGAGTACGACGATGATGACCGTCAACAATGAGGTATGGGCAAATTGTGGAATGCGTAGAGAAACGAACTGATGCACCACACTGGTGGGAATATAGTCCTATCTTGTACGAACGCACAACCTTTCTGGACAGCGCAAGGACGGCAATAACCTATACGACATCATCCTTGACGATAAGACTTACATGGAAAAATCTTTCCTTGTAGAACTCATCGCATGGATCACAGATGATGGCCCCGATGGAAAGAAGGCGAGGCGGCTACTGAGCGAGAAATTTGGGGGGAGGATCATTGTATCTGTCTGCTGGGCCCACCAGATCAACCTCATCGTCGGCGACTACCTCAAGAAGAATCCACAGATGAGGCGGCACGTTCAGATGGCCATACTCGTGATTGAATGGTTCCGCGCTCATGACTTACCTCGACATTGGCTCAACCAAGAGCAACTCTCGAACGACACGCACGCTCTTGTTCTCATCCTCCCTGTCGTGACTCGCTGGATGTACCACTATCTTTCGGTATCTCGCCTTCTTGCGGTCTCTGGAGCACTGCGGGCATTGGTCTTCAAGCGTGCGGATGATCTAGTGGAATGTGCGGGAAGGAAGGATGACGACAAAGAGAAGGCAGAGAAGGTGCTGGGTATAGTGGAGGATCCAGAGTTTTGGGATTGTCTTCGGAAGTGAGTCGTCGTTTCATCTGATTAGCTATGCCAATCTAATCAACGAGAGTAGAGTTCAAGCGTACCTAGAACCACTTGCCATCGCCAACAACGTTGCTCAAGCAGCACATACTCGTTTCGATCACATACTCATTTCCCTCGGCAATCTATACCGCATCTATAGCGACCCAAAGCTTGAGAGGGTTTATGGACGAAAGGCAGACGTTCAGTTCTGGGAAGCCACGAACGACTATTATCACTCACAAGGTGACTTTTCGGATGATGGGATGTCTCTCGCGTTCTTTGAAGAGTCTTGCAAACAGAGGGTGAGGTCTGCTTTGTCTTCTCTCGACTGATACTGACCGTCCGGATTTCTCACCGATGTGATCAGGATGAAGAAGTTGACGTCGTCCAAGTGTGGCGTGCTCTCGAGGATCGCAATACCGATGACGCGTTCAATGGAAGACAAGGATTCATAAAACTTGCCATTCGGATCCTCAGCATTGTCGCCAACTCGGCAAGCTGTGAACGTAGTTTCACAAAATTCGGCAATGTTCATACGAAGCTTCGCAACCGTCTGTCTTCCACACACGACATCACCACCGTCAGTATGGACATCGATCGCGACCACGCAAACGCAAAACGCAAACGCCCCAAGCGCAAATTTGGCGACATTGACTCGTCTCAGCCCTCCCTTCCACCGTCCACTCCAGAATTACTTCCCCAAGAATCAGATGAATTTGCTGCTCAAGACCTCCTGGACCCGGAGCACGACGCCACCGATTTCGGTCTCATCGCTGATCGCCTATGTGCAGATGCAGAGGCTCAGAGTGCGGACACTGAGGCGGCCTACAGTACCTACAAGTTCTCTCAGATTCCACTCTCCGATGTCTTCATATACCCGTCCTGGAACTCTGGCATTTCCGCCCAGCCTGGCTCTATCTTGGAGCACTTCTGGAAAGGCGGTGTTCGGAGTGTTGAGTTGGAAATGGACCTGCACGCTGCTTTGTGGGGCGACGACGACGGGGTTGACAAGCATAGTAAAGATTCATTGTAGTTATTACATAGTACATAATCAACATTCTCAGACTACCCTTGAGAATGGCTATCTGGAGCTCGAAGTCTTTGAGTAAAATGAAAGTGTGCCACAGACCGGTCGGATCTCTGTGGCCCCGCCACAAGGGTCAAGTGGACTTGACTCGACCCGACCCGGAACTCGACCCGCCGGCCTGACCAGGGGTCTGGCATGGTCGAGTGCCAACACTGCTGCCAATCGGACGAAAATGAAGGGGCGGGATGCCTGATCGGGAAGATAAGCCCCTGATTCGGCGCGTTTCAGTGCCAAGATGCGGTGCGGATTGGGACGAAAGGTGATGTGCCTTGGAGGTGAGTTACCACGGTTGGCGCGGTCTTATAGCGGGTCGTTGCTCCTGATGAGAGCTCCGTGGGCACTTTCTCCTTCCCCTCATCACCCTTGGTTTTCTCTGCGCTATCCACGTATTTGTCGCCGTCTAGCTACTCGTGCTCACCATGTCTGACGGCGTCAGCCCATCCGACCTCCCTGCGTACCTCGACTTACCCCCTCATCTCTCGGCTCACAAATATTTCTTCGTCTGTACCTTGACCGTTGCTGCATGGGACACCCTTGTCCTTACGCCTAGGAGCTGGAAACTCCTCAAGACGGATGGATGGCCCCCGCTCAAGGCATTCTACTACTTTTTGCGCTGGTTCATGCCCATCGAGTTCGTTATCGTCGGTGCGTTCTCAGTCTCGGAATATTTTGGCCTATCAGCGTCTAACAGTTTCTTGATGGTGGTTCCTCCATGGCGCTCGTTTTCTGTGATGTTGCTGTCGCTCTATTATGCAGGTGTCGCATTTTTCGACTCCAGCTGGACCCAGGATGTGAGTTGGACTTTTGACGGTTACGTTTGAGAAAGACCATACAGTACTGACATTGTAATGTTTTTCTTGCATCCAATAGATGTGTGGCCACTTCTTCCTCTTCGAACCCATCTGCACGGCTATCCTCATGGCCGTCGCCTCTGGTACGCATCTGTGCTTCTTCATCGACCCCCGAACTCTCCATCATATCGCCACAATGTCTCACAATCAAAATATCACACAGCCGTCCATGTCATCCGTATTCACGCCATCTCCGACAAAAACCGCACCGTCTTCTGGACTATGGGTGCACTGCTGGCCGTGCAAATCGTAGTCACCGCTATCTGCTGTGGCTTCTATCGCTGTACGTCCACCGTCAACTGCACCTCTCTAGTCTGCTAAGCCGGAGCACACATCACGTTTTCCGGAATTTCTAGCCGTTCCCTTGTTGGATGGTCAAGGCTGTATCGCTGGTCCCAAGTCCAATTGGGTCGGGATCTACTGGCTCGCGCCCACGCTCGTCTACACCCTTTCTGTGCGTATCCGCCCCCTTGTCCTCCGGTGATAATCTCAACCCACTGAGATTCTGACTGTTTCCGTGTTCCATATATAGTGCGCGCTCGCTATCAGGCGCTCTGTCAAGTCGAGGCACGCCAAGCCCTTGAGCCCGTGGAAGTTGATGCTCCGTGACGGTCTCAACCTCTACGCTGTAAGCAGCACTGTTCTCTTCATTTCCTCACGTTGCGGAGACTAATGATCTTGTTTTTCTGTCTTATAGGCGATCTGGGCTGTGAACATGACGAACATGCTCTTCTGGTTCATCATCACACCTGAGGATGACCCCGAAAACGGCACCGCGGACACCATAAAGACCATCGTCACCAGGTAAGCCCCATCCCCATCTCTGATGCTCACTCGCCCTTGAAATCAAACTCATTAAACTGATTTCCATCTTCTTTTCAAAAAACAGTATGACCGCCGTCATCACCACCACCATGACCATGCGCATCATCCTCTCCGTCCGCGGCACCCTCGTCAACGGCGGCTCTTACGCCGGAACGTCCAACTCCAACTCTTCCGCCTCGAACTCCAACTCGCGTAACGTCGGCTCTCGCCACACCCACCCCACCGCTGGCGTCCTCCAGATCAACTCTCAGCGCGGAACTCACCACACCTACACCATCCAGGCCGTGCCGAAGCCCGAGCCGGAGTGGGAACAAGGTGGGGACCAGAAGAGCAGCATCCATGGCGGCGAGGAGAATAAGGAGAAGGAGGGGAGCGGACTAGTTGCGGAGGGTGCTGTGGTGGGTGCGGAGAGCAGTCCGCCGGAGCAGGGTGTGAAGATTACGGTGGATAGGGAGGTGAAGTGAAGAGCCGAGGTGAATTGAACGGCGAGGCGTACCGTCTCCGCTTTTTCGTCGTTCACCCGCTGAAAGCTTTCTCTTACTTTGTGCCTCTTCGATTCCTTCCGTTTAGTCTTTGCGCTTGTCGCTTTCTTGGCTGTCTGTTTTATGCTTCCCATTTCTTGCCTTGCCTTCCTCCCGGCCATCTCTGATCTTGATCTCTTCTTGGTGCTGCTATGTGATCCGTGACACGGTCCTGCTCTGGAGTTGTTGTACGAGCTTTTTGTCAATACGCTACTTACATACTCCCTCCTGCTTTTGTATTCCCTGTCTTGCTTCCTCATCCCTCCATTCTACCCTCTCTGCCCATTTGCTTTTACCTCGATCACCAAATGGATGTCGCGCTCCCCTGCTCCCAGTTATCCGTGCTTTTATCTATGTACCCCCTTCTTGCTCTTGCTTCTTATATATAACATAAAACCCCATTACATATTCTTGGTAGGTTTGTTTGTGTGTTGATTACTTGACTCGTCGATGTTTGCTTGCTGGTTGATGTTGGTCGGTTGTTCAGCGGTAGTGGTATGGGTTCTTGCACTTATATCGTCTGCCGCCTACCGTCTACCGTCTGTACTTATGTATTGCGTTCGAGCCCTTGTTGTGGGTGTTCAATCGAACCTTGTTTTCTTGGATTTGGGGGGTTGGCTTCGAGGAGAGTTGAGTGCAGCAGAAGTGAGGTGAGCGATGTTGGGCCACGGCGCCACTGACCGAACCTAGTTGATCCGGGAGATGCCGGCTCTCGCACCGTTGTGCTGGATCCTCGAGTGGCGAGCGCTTTCGCAGTTTCTGCTCGTTGACGGAAGACGAGTGGGAGAAAACTTCAGCTCTGTTTCTTCTCATGCTTCGGCTATGGCAATCGATAACGAAAACTAGACGCCCCAATCTATGCTGAATTTTCGAGCGATCTCGGTCTCCTTTGTGGACTGGTTGAAGCAGCGCTCAGGCTTTCTAAAATTATTCCCTGCTAGTAGTATCCAGGAGGTTGCTGTTTGTCTGTTTGTTTTCTGGTCTTACTTTGTTGCTTATTCTAGCGCTAATGCTCGTGTTGTCCCTACCAAGTCTTGACCTCTGGTAACAGCACTCAACCTCGCTCGGTACTAAACCAAGCGGAGCGCGAGTAAGTACCACCGTGACAGCAAGGACGTTTCAGAGAGGATCACAAGCCTACTGATGACCCGTTTCATCGTTCGAGAACGGTGAAGTTAACCCGTATTTGCGACAGATCAGAGTCAATTCTGTATTGTCCCGTGTCTCTACTTCCCGTGTCTCTAACCCGTGTAACCCGGAGACAATCCCTTCGATTCATCCTGAGATATTTCGACTATCTAACCACCCACTTTACGCTCACCGATCACATCTTCATCTCGACCTTGCGCGATGTCTACCGTCAGCTCTATCACCAAGAGAAAAGTGGGGCCGTTTGCGATGCAAGACACAGGTGCTCCTGCTGGTCGCAGCAACTATCAAACTCTGGTCATCATACACGGAGCGACTTCTCCTGGTGGTGAGTTCCTAACCATATACAATCATCCATTGACTCAATTTGTATCTGCGATGACTAACCGATTGACATTAGACATATTCAGCCGCCTTGTACCCTTTGCTTCCCAGTCAAACGCTCGTATTGTACTCGTCAATCGCCGTGATTATCCCGGGTCGACTCCGTACAGCGACGCCGAACAGCAGCTCTTGGCTTCTTGTCTCTCAGATACGGCGGAGGCTGCTAAGAATATTCGGTCCTACATGAAGGATCGAGCCTGCGAATTATACGACTTCCTCTGCGAGTTTGCTATGTCGGAGAATATCCCGATGATATCTGGGGAGGGTGGAATGACCGTGGTAGGTTGGTCTTTGGGAGGGAATTGGATCACCGCTCTTCTAGCGTATTTGGAGATATTTGAAGGGGTTGAAATGACGTTAAGGTCGTATCTTAACAAGCTCATTCTTTTAGGTATGCAGATATTCCATTCGGCTCCCACGTCAGGCCTTTCCGATGTTCTCGCTTGAACTCCTCTTCTTTCCATGCTCGCACCAGACCCGCCCTACAGTGTCTTAGGATTCCCGCACCATGAAGATCTACGCATGCCCATTGATGACGCCACCGTCACCGATGGAAAAGCGGTGATCGCATGGCTCACTGGCTTCTTCGACCATTCCATACCGCCTTCCTTTCCATCCACTCCAATACTCGATCCTGAGCTCAGACTTGGTCGCACCCCGGTGTCTATTCCTCCGCCCACGATCGCTACGATTTCTCCGGAAGAGATTCAGAACGTGATTTTCATACCGCCCGCTGCTCCCGGTGGTTCCGATGTTCTTCTATACGAAGCCGGGCAACGGCTTGGTTTATTTGAAGAGATGAGGAAGAAGGCACTTTATGCCACTGCGGAAGAGGATGTGACGGCAGAGCAGAAGGGATGGAGGGAGAGTGTGGAGGTCAAGGTCATATGGTGTGACCGTAGTATATGGGGTGTACCGTGGGGTATCTCCCAGTTATACAGGGAGGTTGAGGACGCGAAGGCAAAGGGAGAACTGAGTGTCGGTAGGGTGAATATTGTGAGGGTGACAGGGGCGAACCATTATGTGCGTAAATTTCGTTACTCTGAATATACCTTAGACACTGAGAATGACGTCCTGCTTTGTAGATTCATTGGGAGGAACCTGAGCGCGCGTTGCGTGCCCTTTTGGCTGGTAGTACTCAAGAGGCGTGATTGGCCCTGCGCTCATGTAAACACTAACCTTGTCTGGCGCATAACTATTTAAAGATCATCATGCTTGCGTAGGAGCCAGCGCAGATTAGCGTGTGGCGCTAACTTGTAGCTTAGCTTGTGCGCCACACTACGGCTGACTTAATGGTGCTTAGCGTGTATGGTTTGGCTGAGCTAGCTTGCGTCTAGCTTGACCTCTCTGTCGCCATCATCTGCTCTCTAGCTGGCCTCTTCTCATCGGTTAGGTCATATGGTTGCTCATCACCACCTGCGGCTTTATTACTGTATATTTCTGTTCTTCATCTTGACTGTTCAGATCTCCGTCACAGCGACGACGGCTTGCAGTACTGCCCGGCCAATCGCGTTCTATAACATGAAGTCTGTTTTCTAGTACTATCTAATTATCGCTCTTGACCCGTGAGAATAGCGAAGCTTGTCCCATTGTGGAGTACTTAATCGTGGTGAAGACTGATGCATATAACATCCTACCAGTCACGGATTCAATGTGAGCCAGCAAATGTACGCATGCACATTCTTCAATTGTCTCATTGTCTCTTGTGTTTAATTGATCCACTGATGACCCGCTGGTGGTATTGACTACCAGTGACATCTTTACTTAACGGTTTCTAGCGTGCGTTACTTGGCTAAGCTAGCTTGTGGCTGGCTTACGAGTCAGCGCAAATCAGCTTGTTCCTTAGCTTGCGCGCCGCACACGCTAGACTTAGTGGCTAACTAGCTTGTGTCGCTCGACTCATGCTAGCTTGCACTCGCTTAGCACGATATGTCCCAATCAATCCTGTATACAACGTGTAAACCGTCGTCTCCACCCGTCGGTGCGCTGGGAAAACATCGGTTGGTATGGCCTGGTGGCACTTCCAAGGTATTTATTGCTGCTCGGCTCGAGAACTTTCCCCTCGAGATATAATCGTTCTGCTCTTTTGTCTCAGCTTGTGGTCTCAGGTTATGTGACATCAACGCTGTAACTTACTCTACCGGCATGGCAAACCATCGAATATTAGTTCATCGTCGGTAAGAAGACTTATTTGTACTCCAATCCACTCCAAGATCGAATCTACTTTTCCTGTGTCTACGCTGACGATCAGACCCAGGAACGATATGACGATACAGTAGGAGACATGAGAACGAAATACAAACACCCGTTTCTTGGGCCACAAAGGCGAGGCGAGCATTTTTTTATCTACTCATCATAGTCTTGTTGAGCCGAGACGTACAAACGGTGACCGAGATTGATTCTCTGTACGACCAATGTAAGGACTAAGTGATATGATATAAGGATGTCAAAGTGACGGGTTGTTCACGGCACAGAGACGCTAGATATACAATATGCTTAAGAACTAAGTGGCAGCGTACACGCGATCGCACGCTAAATTGTCCAAGCTACACACGCTACGCACTTATTTCTGTTAGTTAGCGTGCAAGCTAGCTTGGACAATTTAGCTTGTCCGGCCAAAAGCTAACGCAAGCTAGCACTTGGCTGGTACAAGCTAGCGCTCCACGCTAAATTGTTAACCGTCCTTGCGTAGTTGAATCCCCACGCTGACAAGAAACGATCTATGCTAAGGCTCAAGAGGGCGGATTATGATATCCTGGTCACCAGCGTCACCCAACTAATGATGTACAATGACCGTACACTGTGGCAACACTGTAGAGAGCTCGAGCGCCGTGGACACTTGGTGGACACGTCCAAGGTTTGAGTAGTTACACGAATTGTGCATCATTAAGTACAGATGACCGAGATCAATGGGGAGAACAAATCGACGAGAACTGAAGAGGAAGGAACGAGTAAACTAAGGTCATCCGTGAACCATTTTTCTGCGTCAAGCAGCTGAGCATTCACCACAACGCCACATGCAGGGCAGCGTCGGGGAGCCTGAAACTCCGACCCAAAATTATGCACAGCCTTCAGGCTCCGGCAAGTTGCACGTCACAGAGCTCGCGGATCCTTCCTATCCTTTGTTCGAATTCTCAGCAGCTCCGCTGCTCGTTCTTCTTATCATCATTCAAGATACCTGTCCAATTCATCGGTAGCGACAAGCAGAATATCGCTAGACTCTGCTAGACTCTCGATCCGCGACCATGACTCAGACTCTGCGCCAAAGTTGTCAGTGAACTTGCAGTGAACACGAGTGTCTTCAAGGTTCACAGCGCCTCCATCATGTTTCATGCAGAGTATTCAATGTTGAGATGATACCATAGCTATAGCACGAAATTTCTAGCGTTCTGACATCTTCACATCTCATTCTTGTTAGGGCATATCTGTGGTGTTTCGATATCGTGTTTCGCCTCCGAGATTTGACGGAGACGCCAACTTCAATTGGACAACCGTGACGCTACAGACATGCCCTATCGTGGATGGTCTATCTCTTCGCCCCTCTACATGGTTCAAGGTTCTCGCCGAAAGTGTCACATTGCATCCACGCACCACAATTTAACTGCATGGAGTACGCAAACCAACGTGAGTGTTTACTCCAATGCCCCCACGCCTTCTCCTTCTTACTTGAATGGCGCTCGGAGTAGACATATTGTTTTTGCTTCCACTGATTCGACTAGCTCGGTCGAAGAGCGTGGCAACAAACGGTCACAAATCTACCACCCGATCCATCTGTATATCTCGTACCAGGATGCTGTGCAATCTTCTTCTCTGCAACGACGTATTCGGAGCTGGGACGAACTCTATCTGTTACTGGACGTGCGTTGCGGTCTTACATTCTTTCAACTGAGACTCTAATTATGATGCTACATCAGACTTAGCTATGAACGGGATTTATAGCCTTGGTACCTTCTCATGCACGATCGCCCACTTCTTTCCCCTCCTCTCCGGCCTTGTACTAGACCCGGCGCCCATTCCCACCATTTCCTTGCAGCCATTTTATTCAGCCCTATCTGAGAACTTCCACCATGTCCATACATAATTTCGCTGCAACGAAGGTAATTGGTCCCTTTTCAATAGAAGACACAGGAGCTCCGCCTCAGTGCAGCGAATACAAACTTGTCGTCATCGTCCACGGGCTCGCCTGGCCAAGTGGTGAGTACTGGAAAATCAGTCACCAATCTCACTGAGTCTGACCCTCAAGACTCATCGAACGTTATAAATACTAGGAATATTTACCCGCCTTCTTCCCTTCGCTCCTCAGCATGGCGCGCGCATTATCCTCGTCAATCGCCGCGACTATCCCGGATCGACACCTTTCAGTGACTCTGAACAGCAGCTTTTGTCCTCTTGTCTTCCAACTACGGCGGAGGCCGCTCAAAACATGCGGTCGTACATGAAGGATCGTTCCCGGGAGTTATACCACTTTCTCGTCGAGGTGGCCACCACAGAGGCTATTCCTAATGTTTCGGAGAAGAGCGGAATGATCGTCGTGGGCTGGTCTTTGGGATCGGCGTGGATTACTGCGTTACTAGCGCATCTCGAGGAGTTCGAAGGGGCTGGGATAATGCTCCAGTCCTATGCTCGAAAGTTCATTTGTCTAGGTGCGCACGCAAATTTCGGTTTATCATACCTTCCCCCCTCCCATTTTTTTACCATTTTACTAATATCGACCCATATGATATGTCTACACCAGACCCACCTTACGGAGCTGTGGGCTTTCCGCACTATTCAGATCTGCGTATGCCCTACGACACCTGAGAAGGTCACTGAAGTTCACTAACTCCTTGATATATCAAGGAAGGTGTAGTATACTTAGCCATTGAAACCAGAGGGTTCAGTAAAGTGACTCGTCTCAGTACTTTAGAGTACTGAGGCTTCTGGGGCACTATGGTATAGTACTGTGCTAGTAAAAGTGCGCAATGCTGGTTTGTGGGTATAGTACTTTTGCTCGTTGTAGTACTTTCTGCTGGTATAGTACTTTTCGCTTGTTTAGTACTTTCTGCCAGCCTAGTACTTTCTGTTGCCGCAGTATTTTCTGCTGGTGTAGTACTTTCCACCCTCGTAGTACTTTCTGTTGGCGTAAGTAGTACTTTTCATCGGTGTAGTACTTTCCGCCCTTGTAGTACTCTCTGCTGGCATTGTACTTTCCGCCGGTGTAGTACTTTCCGCCCTCGTAGTACTTTCTGTTGGCGTAGTACTTTCTGCCCTTGTAGTACTTTCTGCTGGCATCGTACTTTCCGCTGGTGTCGTACTTTCTGCCGGCATAGTACTTTCTGTCGACATAGTACTTTCTGTCGGCGTAGTACTTTCTGTCGACATAGTACTTTCTGCCAGCGTAGT
>NW_006763147.1:822952-855302 GCF_000264905.1 Stereum hirsutum FP-91666 SS1
AACAGAAAGTACTACGAGGGCGGAAAGTACTACACCGGCGGAAAGTACAATGCCAGCAGAGAATACTACAAGGGCGGAAAGTACTACACCGATGAAAAGTACTACGCCAACAGAAAGTACTACGAGGGTGGAAAGTACTACACCAGCAGAAAATACTGCGGCAACAGAAAGTACTAGGCTGGCAGAAAGTACTAAACAAGCGAAAAGTACTATACCAGCAGAAAGTACTACAACGAGCAAAAGTACTATACCCACAAACCAGCATTGCGCACTTTTACTAGCACAGTACTATACCATAGTGCCCCAGAAGCCTCAGTACTCTAAAGTACTGAGACGAGTCACTTTACTGAACCCTCTGGTTTCAATGGCTAAGTATACTACGCCTTCCTTGATATATCAAGGAGGTGGTGATTTCATTGACCACCTCAGCTCCCTACGAGGACCCTTCGCTTCCACCAGGGCAAGGCGTAGCCATGTTTCCCGAATGGGTGTCATGCTTTTACGATCATCACCTTTCCCCTTCCTTTCCTTCCACTCCAATAGTCAATCCGAAGGTCGAACTCAGCCTTACAGCGCTCGCCGATCCTCCGTCTACATTTTCCACGCTATCGCCTGCAGATGTCGAGACTATCGTCTATCCTGGACCTGCCCTGGATGGAGGATCTGACTTTTTGCTCTTTGAAGCTGGGCAGCGGCTGGGGACGTTTGATGAGATGAGGCGGAAGGCGCTCTTTGGCCCGGGTCGAGACGTCCTCCAGAGCTCCTCTGCCGTTACTGGAATGTCAGAGACGGGGCGGAGCGCTGGTGATTGGTGGAAGAGCGTCGAGGTCAGGGTTATATGGTGTGACCGCAGTATTTGGCCGGTACTATGGGGCATCCAAGCGTTGCATCGGGAGCTAGAGGATGCGAAGGCGGCTCATAAAGTGCGAGTTGGACGGGTGAATATAGTGAGAATTAAGGGAGCGAACCATTACGTGCGTGTTTGACATTTAGCCTCAGAGTATACTTTACAATGCTGACGCGATATCGCTCTGGGTAGCCACATTGGGAAGAACCTGAGCAAACGCTGCGCGTCCTCTTGTCTGAAGATGGTGCAGAGGAGGAAGACGCACAAGCTGCTAAATTGTAAGCACGTACTTATCGATTTATCTAAATATATGCTCTGCGACGGCTACAGCTGACGGAGGTCCGTAGACATCGGAGTTGTTGATGTTGTTACGGTGGTAATGATTTTGCTGGTATTTTTCCTGCTCCGCTGATTGCTTTCGATCCACATCTTTTCTGTCTCGTCAGTTCAAAAGCTTGTGCAAAAATACAAGCTGCTTTTCGTTGAGTTCTTCAGTTGTTCACTGTACGATTCTAATGGCAGTCAGTGCTTCAGGCTCGAATGGGTTTCGAACAACATATTATTGGCGGTGATTCGACTTTCATGACGACTAAGACAATGCCTGGAGAGCTTTATACCCGGGTCCTGATTCATGGGCGGTGATGAGGTGACGAGCCATCATGATGTTGATTCTTTCGAGGTGTTCATTGATAGCGTTCACGACGCCGATGACGAGCGGGAGCGGACATATTGGGATGTGTAGGTTGTCCGGGTCTTTTCTGCGACCATTATTCACGTCGTGGGTTCTGTTGTCCTTCGACATTTGAAACAGTAGGGTTCATTGCATTTGTGGAGGAATGTTGTCCTGGACTGAGGCAATCGATTATGGTGACGATGTGGCAGTGGGGTGCTGAGATGCTTCGAAAAGGAAGAAAGTTACATGGTGTCTCAGGCTCAGAGTGGCCCTGGTCGATGTTGCTCCGAGACATTATTGCTGATGATTTTAGCCTCAGTAATTTATATACCCAAAGTGTCCACATCTCAAGCGCACGACGTCGATGACTCCGCACAATCTCGCCATCTGCATCACTTCCTTCTTCAACCCTGGCTGTCCAATCCACACCCTCCTGTACTCTAACACGCTCAACTTTAGCCTTGCACGCCATGACACCTCGTGCGTTAATAATTGACGAGGTACATTCTCCTCCTCCCTCTGTGCATTTTGGCTCTCACCTCCATCCGTGCCCTGAAAGAACTACATTTACAGCCCAAAGATACATTGTGATATGTATCGCCTTTCATCTAGCGCCCCTTCTGTCCCGATGATTCCGGACCTTGCGTGAGATGAAGTCGTGTAAAGCCCAACAGTTTCATGAGCATCAGCTTTCTGTTCGTCACTATGTCATCCATTGCAGTGTTTTCTCTTTAAAACGGACTCTCTATGCTTGAATGGTGTTTTCGTTACTCCATAATGCCCCAACCTGACGTTTCTCTCGACCAGCAGCTGAGGTACGTACTTGTCATTCCGTGTTCACCGCCATGCCTTGCTGAAACGAAATTGTTTCCCTGTTTAGTTTTACTGGAAGCTATATCATTGTGTCTGCGACCGGTATGTACATACCTCACGTTATCTGGCCGATTCGCCCTGATTACCGGCGTCGAGAAGCTCTTTGGTTCACAGACTTTGTGCAAACTTTTCCGGCAGAAGTAAGAGCCATTTGGTCTAGGTCATTAAAAGGGCCCTCGACTCTCTTCATCCTGAACCGGTACAGCTTTCTCGGTTACCTTATCCTACGGCTTATTGTTGGCGAGGCGAAAACTCCCACTGCCTCAGGGTATATTTATATTCCATGTTTCGCTGCCCTGCAGGTCACTATAGACAACGTTTACAGATGCTTGCTGCATGATAAGCTACTCAACGCTTTCGGCACGGTGTCGGTTGTATCAGCTGGTCGTGAGTTCAATGTTGCGCTAAATCGTGTGCGCGCCATACAAAACAATTATTTCTCTAGTTCTTCTTTCTCTGCGGGTGTATGCTCTCTACGGTCAAAGCAAAACCGTACTGGGCTCGGCCATCGCCCTCATTCTTTCGCGTATGTTTATAGATGTCGACGTAAGTCTAGTGTTCTCCCGAGATTTCATCCTCTCATACTTTATTAGGTCGCCGTAAAACCAGAACACTCAACCCCAGGCGGACTCGATGCCCTTTGCCCCTGCGAGTTTATCCCGTCGAATATAAAACTTTATACTAGGTACGTGATTTGATTCGCTCCGACTCTTTACTCCTGAGCAACGAACCGATTGCATCATAGATGTATGTTGCCATTGGGATATCCATGTACCATACTCACATGAAAGCATAGTTGAGGCAATCATCCCGCTGCTGGGCCTCGCTTTTGATACTTTCATCTTTGTGTTGACTCAAAAGAAGACGCAAGACCATGCAGCCGAGATGCGCAGACTGGGACACTCCAGTGTGACACAGCTGATCTGGCGAGACGGTACGGAACGTTGTTATGCTTTAGTCATGTAAACGGGTACGCTGATCTAATATTATAGGTGTTCTATATTTCCTGTCAGTCCCTCTACTGGTAGCTCTCGATTGATTGACCCATCTTAGAAGGTTGCACACAGCGCAATGCTTTTAATCAGTCTTGGCCAAACTATTCTGACTCTGGTTCGTAGCGTATTTTATCAACCCTGCCGTTGTATTCTAATTGGACACACAGATTGCTGCCATCGAACTGACAGCAAGTGCCTCTATCGTACCCTCACAGACCAGCTGTGCTTACGACCTTGCACGCTTCTTCTCTAGGGTGCATCCGTATCTCTCGGTTCGCTCATCAGCCCATTCTTTCATGTGTTGGTCACTGGTCTCATTCTTGTGAAAAATATCAGAACGTCTTACAACCTTTACTCAAATCACAACAGGATTCCCAACATTCTCACAAATCGCATGGTTATAAGTCTTCGTGTTTATGACTCCGACGGTCCACCGGCTGACACCACAACCCCCGATTCTTCATCTGGGGTGGATTTCACCTGGAATCCATGGCTTGGCAATATTGGGTTCTCATTAGATGCAGATGAACAAGATGATGAACGAGGCGGAGACTATTTCAAGTGAAACCTGTACCCGGCGGTAAACCTTTCGTGGACTGAGGTGAGGACATATGCTTTCAGAGAGATGTTTGGAGAAACAGAATTACTGCACAGTATATCTGGTGGCATAGCATTAGACGGGACGGGACGCAGGGCCGCTTGAAAACCTTCAGGTTGTCCGGGAGAGACCGTGGATGGGGTACATCGGAGCGAGGGAGATGGCACCGGTGGGAGTGTTTGTCTGGGACGAAATAAGAGGGAGAGGGCTGAAGCAATCAGTCTGGGTATGTTGGTTTTCTGTCATTCCTTCGACGAAACTCGAGATTATCGTCACCATCTTGCAATTGGCTTCTGTGAAGCAGAGGTTCGACAACGTCGCACGCCATGAAATAAAATTCCCCGTGCTATTCGAGTAATACAATTCGACTACATTTGGACGCCCGTTGTGTGAGTCGAGCTGCCAGTCAATGGGAGCTTCACGCATCTTCAACTCCTCGTCCTCGGGTCCTTGTGGCGTCGTCAGAGGTCTGAGTCGCCGGGTGGCGTACATTTTGAACTCCCGAGTCGGCATCTTCCGACGGTAGCATCCTTGCCACTCGACCACCGTCGAAGCAGTCGCCACACCATCGACTTTCTTTGTGACACAAATGAAACCAGGACCAGAAACCTCTGACGATTGAACCGAACGGTACAGGTTGAAGATGGAAGGGCTTGCGAGATCTCAAATGCGGGGCCTAAATACCGAACGATTACGGCTCTGGGGCAATTTTGCGTTCTCCTCCGGTACTAACAGGTGTGCCCTAATTACTTATATACCCCGGCACGGCCTTGGCATCCTCACGAGTCGTCATGCATCTTCCTACCTTCTCGTATTGACTGTCGGTGTAAACCAGTAGATCGTGCACGAAGTTCTCGTGTACGCTGTAGCGTAATGCGCAGTACAAATCCTTGTCCGGCTCGGATGTCTTCGAACAACAGTTGGCCTGGCAAGCGTGCATCCCCGGACTCATAGACCATTAGGTCCTCGGATGTACGGCTTCGGTGGCCATACAATGTGGGTTTTCCTCTCCTTTGCGAACTCCTCATTGGACGCAGCATTTCGCCCCACAACCGTGTGGGCTTTCTTCGCCTGTCGACATGTATAGAACTTTTGATCATCATCAGCACACCTACGAGCTCCATAACGGATCCTCTTTACGGCAGTGATCCACTATTTTTCCTCGTGAACTACATATAAGATCTGGAGCATTGCTCAACTCGTCTCGTTGCAATCCAGACCGTCAATCGTCGATACTTCGCCTATAATGCGTTTGCTAGAAAGATCACTCACAACATCTGTTCTGGTCACATCATCCACCGTCTTCTTACTGTGTGCTGCTCTTCTGATACTATCACGAGTGCGGCTTTCGTACAAGCAAGCGCATCTGCGTAACATTCCCGGGCCACCTGCACAAACCTTCGTATTCGGTGAGCACTGCCTTTTCCATCTTTTGGCATACGCTCTCGTCTGACGAGTTTCTGCTCCTAGGAAATCTGAAACAGTTCTTCAGCTTACAAGGTTGGGAGTTCCACGACAGTATAGCGCTGACGTATGGACGAATCGTCAGGATCTGGGGACTCTTTGGAGTGAGTTGTCGTCTTCCCGCGGTAGGCTCTGTCACGCAACTCATCACCTCCATCAGGATGTTCACCTCCATATAAGTGACCCCAAATCCCTTTACAATGTTTTGATCAAAGACCAGGAAATATTCGAGGAAACGGACACATTCATCGAGTACGTTCGCTATCCCTAGAGTCTCCTTCGCGATTTCGATGTGGATATTGATGCCGTTTACCTTGTTCAGGTCCAATAAGCTGTTTTTCGGGATGGGCTTACTGAGTACCCTCGGTCAGCCTCTACACTATCTTGTAATTATTCGGGTCTAACGGTACGGATAGGAGTGCACCACCGTCGCCAGAGGAAGCTGCTCAACCCAGTTTTCTCTATCAACCATATGCGCTATATGATTCCTACTTTCTACAGTATCTCGCATCAGGTGGGCACCGCTGGCGCACAACCTCGATCCGAAACAAAAGTTATAACTGTTCTATGATTTCACCCAGCTCGACGACATCCTGAAGGCTAAGGTCGACAATGGGCCCCAGGAGCTAGATGTCCTTGAATGGATGACTCGCGTTGCGTTGGAACTCGTCGGCCAAGGCGGCTTAGGATATTCCTTCGAAACGCTGGACGAGCGGAAATCGAACCGCTACGCTGAGGCGGTCAAGATGCTATTGCACGTCTTTCTGCTTTTCTATGTGCAAACCCTGCCTAACTGATCATGCATAACGTAGCCCAACGGCTGGCAGGATCGAACTCCTTCGCATGTTTCTTCCGTACTTCTCCAATCTCGGGACTGCGTCTTTCCGCCACTGGGCCATACGATTGTTGCCGTCGAAGAATATCAAGCTGTTGATCGACGCCACTGAGGTCATGGACGAAACGTCGAAGAAAGTGTTCTACCACAAGAAGGAGGCTCTGGAGAAGGGGGATGATGCAGTAGTTCACCAGATGGGTGAGGGCAGAGACATTATGAGCATACTGAGCAAGACAGATATTCCTTTCTCAACTTGATGACCTATGCTCATGGTCTCCGTTGATCCCAGTGCAATCAAACTTGACCGCTGATGAAGATGACCGCATGCCCGAGTCTGAGTTATTGGGCCAGATGTCGTAGGTCTCATATAGGACCACAGACTTGCACGATGCACTGATCAGAATCTCATTACGCATACAGGACCCTGGTGTTTGCTGCAATGGATACGACGTCGTCTGCATTATCTCGCATCTTGTTGCTCTTATCCATGAATCCGAGCGTACAGGACAAACTGCGTGAAGAGCTCGTCGCTGCGCGCAAAGAAGCTGGAGGCGATCTCGACTATGACGCTCTACACGAGCTGCCGTATTTGGAGGCAGTTTGTAGAGAGACGCTTCGAGTGTAGGCCTGATCATCTATCGCAGCAGTGATTGTTATTAAGGCTTACTTCTCATGCTCCAGGTATCCTCCGGTGACCCATATTCCTAGGGTGTACGCTGATCATCTCATCGGCGTATGGACAATGTGGACACTGACCTTTATCTGCAACTGGTTAGTGCGCGCAAGGACGCAGTCCTGCCGTTAAGCACTCCTATCAGGGGTAACGACGGCAGTACTATCTCTGAGATAGTCATTCCTAAGGACACAAGCATCATCATTGGAATCAGGGAGGTCAACACCAGTACCGAAATTTGGGGCACAGACGCTGCTCAGTGGAAGCCTGAGAGATGGTTGTCGCCGTTGCCAGAGAGTGTCACGAATGCTCGTGTTCCCGGCATCTACTCCAACATGTATGATCTTGCCCTAAACAGTATACGAGTGATCAACTTGAACTGATCGCACATTGTTCTTTGTAGGTTGACCTTCTTGGGAGGAGGAAGAGGCTGCATGTAAGCCCCAATTGGCGCCGTTTTCCTCTGGAAGTGATCTGATCATTGTTCGTGCAGTGGCTTCAAGTTTTCGCAAATGGAGATGAGTACGTTTGCTCCTGTTCATGCTATTTTTTGTATAATACCAACCAACCGTCGCTAATTTCTCCATGGTTTCAGAAATTGTCCTGTCTCTCCTCATTCCCAGCTTCTACTTCTCGCCCGCCAAGAAACAGATCGAGTGGCTCATGGGACCCGTGTCTGCACCGGTCGTCTCGGGTGGCACGAAGCCCTCCATGCCATTGATGCTTACGCCGGTTCAGCCTCAGGCCGATGGTGCTATGTTTAAAGCATGATGTGAAGGGAAATGTGTGCTACGGTATACTTTGTACTATCGAAGTTTGACCGTACCAGTCAGTTCCGTTCGTACGAATTCAAGATTATTGTCGTCATCTCGGTCTCCGCTTCGATGCTATAGCACGCCATGGTGGTGACCCACCGTAGTTCGATTGACTCACTCTGACAACACCTGGACGCCCGTTGTGTAAGTATGTTACCAACCGGTACCATTTGGAGTTGATTTGGAGGCTACTATTCCTCGATTGCCGCCACTGTAAGGTAAGTTCTATCTTGAATTGGTTGCAACAGTTGAGATATGATTGTGTGATATCATGGATACCTGATGTATGCACTACACTATGCCTTGCTGTGAAAGAAGGATGGGCGTACCAAGGCGCCACAACGCCACAATCGAAGCCGACGGCTACCGACAGCCACCGAGCTCGGTAGACGCTCTGCATTGACTCCTCCGGAAAGCGCTGGTCGAATACTTCATGTCTCGACCTCTCTATCAAGCTCCGTGACACATGCTATATGTGAACCGACCCCTGCGTGGAAGGATTCACCGGATGCCGTAGTGCAGCGGTATAAGATGCCCTCCTGGCGCATGACGAGTCGACATCCCACCCTGACTTCTGAATCGCGCTGACCAGAGTTCTACTTATCGTACTTATCTGGAGTCTTTGCACGCTCGTCACTATCGTCGAGCAAGGAGACTAAGTGTTGGACAACTCAATAGAATCAATATGTCGCGTCCAGAGAAGAAGATCATCCTCTACGACTATCCGTGTAAAGTCCCCGGAGGCGCTTGGTCTCCCAACACATGGAAGGCTAGGTATGTACTCAAGCTTTATATCAACCAGCTTTCAAGTCCTTCCATCTCTGCATCCTCTTCATCTACGCACGGCTCAAACTCCCCACCACCTAATCTAGACTCGCATTAAACATGAAAGGCATCCCCTACCGTACCCACTGGATCGCCTTCCCTCTAATCCGCGAACATTGCATCTCCATCGGAGCCGATCCCACCCTCCACATCGCCGGCGAACCGATATACACACTCCCAGTCATCCACGACCCCAACACCGGCGCGACGATATCCGAATCGTTCGAGATCGTCAAATATCTACACCAGACGTATCCCTCTCCCACTCCCTCGAACACGGACGCCCACATTGACACAATCGAATTCATACCGGCCGGCACGACTGCCCTCCAGCAAGCCTTCACATCCGCATTCACGTCCACCGTCATCTCGCACCTCACTACCCTAATCATCGCCGATATCGGAGCTCCGATCCCCGGAGCGCAGGATTATGAGTTCTGGAAGAGGTCGAGGGAGGTGAGGTTGGGGATGTCGATTGATGAGTTTGTGCCGAAGACGGAGGAGAGGAGGAGGGAGTTGTGGGGGAAGGCGGTGGAGGGGTTCAGGACTGTGGGTGGGTGGTTGGATGCGAATGGCGATGGGGATGGAGGAAGGTGGGTGATGGGGCAGACGTTGAGCTGGGCGGACGTGCTTGTTGCGAATTGGGTTTTGTCGTTGAGGAGGTTGTGGGGCGAGGATGATGAGAGGTGGAAGGAGTTGATGGGACTTGGTGGGGGGAGGTGGAAGGCTTATTATGAGAGTGTGGTGAAATATGAGTGGGTTGACAAGGAAGGGCTGAAGAGTTTGGGAGGCGCGATAGAGGACAGGGAGAGGGTTGGTGGGAAGAGGCTTCCCACCAACCGGTGAGAGTTGGATATGGACCGATATGGTTTGACAGTCTCAAGGCTGTGGTGAGCGCATCTTGTCTGCAAAGAAGAGAATAAATTCTGTATTTTGCATCTAAGTTCAGTACGAGGCCTAGTCGTGCGCGCCATAAGACTTCTGGTTGGTTTGAATGGCTGATATGTTCGCTAGAATTTTACCTCCATCCGTAGCCTGTCTGCAATAGTAGTCATAACGAAGAACTGTACTAGCCGTTGTCTTTCTCTACTTATCTAGAGCAGCTGCAATTCAACGCCTTATTTAGGATTTTAAGAATGGGAAGTTCATAACGCGTGAAGCTCAAGATCATGATGCATGACGGTCCACGGCCACACAAATAGAAACCTTGCGAGTACGACGCGTCCTTGTCCGCCCAAAGGGGAAATTGAAATCCCGCAACGACACGTAAATAATCGTTGCGACGCGCGCTGCCACGTGTTTGCGATCGGACAATCTGGGCTTGAACGTTTGAGCAGCACCGACGGCCCAATGATTATATTCGAACACTGTACATCTGAGGCTGCCATCGTCCATTATAAGTGCATCAACATAGCAGCCCGAATATGTGTAGTGCTCATGACCGACATGCACCGTGCTTAGAGCCCTATAACGGAATTATGAGTCTGGAGGAAGAGAAAGAGCGGACCGTAGATCGATGCCTGAACAAGACAGGATTTGGGTCAGGTTTGGAGGGTGTCTAGGAATAAGAATAATTCGCTATATCGAAGCGCACCAAAATCCTTCCGACTTCGAGATAAACATGACCAGTGGACTTCCGTCGATGCAGAAGGATTGTTACTAACGATACCTCAAGCGGCGAGCATATATAAACGAGAAGAACAGGAACTTCAAGGGCTTCCTGGCGTTGCCGGAGTTGTATGAGACCGAGCGTAAGAGTTGAAGATTCAAACGTCGAAGCGAGCAGAGCCACACTCAGATCAGATCAAGTCCGCGTTTTAAGTTGCGGTAGGTTGCGGTTCGGAAAGAAAGCTAAACGGTGTTATACAAGCGGATCTCGAGATCTGCAAGGGTTGCATAGACTAGACTTCTTGAGCATTCGAGAGTCCAGAATCCTCGGGCGAGGCGAGGTATTTGTAGAGTCTATATAGTCTGTGCGATTCAGAGATAAGTACGGCGGCTATGGTCTATGTGGACAGGTAGGGCCTGGTGAGGACAACTCGGAGGGATGCAGTACTTGATAGCTGGAATCGCAAGTGCATGAGAGATGCAAGACAAAGTTGAGGATGAGACGGAGGATGTACCGTAATATGTAGTTGGATTGGGTGTAGATCATCGCGAGAAATATTCGCAAAGCACAGTGTCCTGAAGTGGAATTTAGGCCTATACAAATATTCGACCAGAGGGAATAACACGATCGCATGCCGACTGCAGTGCCACACGCAGATCATTGATCAGGGCGAATAAGGACACCGAACCTGTCTCGGAGGGCGTGCAGATCTAGATGTTCTCCAATGCGCAGGCTCAGCCAAATATATCCATGGCTTGCATGCGCGTCAAGGGATCCTAGAGCGAGTCCGGACTGACAAGTCATGATGTTGCGCTGTTGCGGACGGTGACGGTGCTCCGCGACCGCGAGTCCAGTAGTGGTCCAGCTCGTCGAGCAGAACGACGACGGAAATTAATTGTCATGGTCAACGAGAATCTAGAGGTCCAGGAGAGAAGGCTCATCCCGCTGAAGATGACCGGAGCACAAAGTATTGTGGAATCACCAGAATCTCAGCCAGCTGAGAAGGAAAATTTTCCAGACGATTCCTCCGCATCATCGACGTCGGCGGCGAACGCGTACAGCCTTAGCAGCGAGAACGTACAGGAGGAGGACGGAGGATGCAAAGCGGAGGACAGCAAAAAGCTAAAGGATGCACAGGCTGGGCTCGTCCAGAACGCTTTGAAGGAGGGTGTGCTCGTGGAAGGGGCGTGTGGCAGAAAAGATTGCGCTTCGGAGGAGTCGGTGCCTGTCACGGTCTGATCCGGAGACCGTGAGAGGAAGATAAGATGGCGATCTTCCTCATCGGGGCAGACGCGCGTAGATCCGAGCAAGATCCGAGAGTCAAGTGGCGTCGATCTCCAGATCCGTCGGTGGCGTGAGCACCGACTGGACCGAAATCGGGACCGCGCCTGGGCAGAGGCCATCGACGCTCGACTCCCTTCGTCCTCCGCCCTCCGGCCAACCCTCCGTCTTCTCCCGCCAGCCCGTATATATACTCCATCTAAAACCGGACAGCTGACCTCCTCACCAACACTACCTTCATCACCAACCACCAACAGCTTCCAGCTTTTCTCAGCTACTTTCTTAGTTAGCGACCCAACCCAACAACTCTTACAGAGATGTCGGAACAGATCACCATCGGGGCTTACCTCCTCGAGCGTCTTGCTCAACTCAAGGTCACCGTAAGTATTGTGTTTTGTACTCCATGGCTCAATCGGCGGTACTGATTAGAGATCGTTCGTGGCGATGTAGTCCATGTTCGGTGTCCCTGGTGACTTCAACCTCGGTATGTCTCTACGCTTTGAATCGTAGCACCCTTCGCTGACTTCTCCTCGTTCATAGGCTTCTTGGTTAGCTACATGTCCATTCTATACAGATAGTAAATCAGGCGCTAACCCTTATCTTTCTAGGACCTCGTTGAGGACCACCCTGCGATGGAATGGATTGGCAACTGGTTAGTTCGCTTTTTCTCCCTTCTTTATCGCTCAATCAGTACCTCATATTGCCTCCAGTAACGAGTTGAACGCGGCCTACGCTGCCGATGGCTACGCTCGTGTGAAGCCCACCTCCATCGGTGTCATTACCACCACGTACGCTCCCAATCCGCTCATTTTCCATCAAAAGCCCCTATTTATAGAATCAACCCCTATTCCAGTTTCGGTGTCGGCGAACTCAGCGCTATCAACGGTATCGCTGGAGGTCAGTCGTGTTTCTTTCCTTCTCAAATTCGTTTAGAGGGCAGAAGCTGATTTTCAAATGATTGATGATGAATAGCGTTTTCCGAGATGGTGCCCGTCTTGCACATTGTTGGCGTGCCTAGCACTTCCCAACAAAAGAACAAGCCCATGCTTCACCACACCCTCGGTGATGGAAGGTTTGTGCCCCTCTTTATGTCCTACCGCTTTTGCACCGTTGCTCAAGTTTGTGTGATTCTAGGTACGACGCATACGCCAAAGCCGCCGAGCAGTTCGCCATCACCCAAGCCACCCTCCTCGACAAGCGCACCGCCGCTCAGGAGATCGACCGTGTCATCACCGCCTGCATCACCAGCGCCCGTCCCGTCTACCTCTTCATCCCCACCGATGTCGTCTTCATGAAGATCCCCACCGGTAACCTCCATACCCCACTCACCTCCGCTTTCCCGCCCAACGACGAGGAGACCGAGCAGTTCGTGTTGGACGAGATTGTCAGGAAGGTTGAGGCGGCGGATGGAGATGCGATCTTCTTGGTTGATGCTTGCGCCGTGAGGCATCATGTGAAAGATGAGGTGAAGGAGCTTGTGGAGAAGACCGGCTTCCCGGTGTACGCTGCGCCCATGGGCAAGAGCGCCGTCTGGGAGGGTTACGAGAGATACGGTGGTGTGAGTATTTCCTTATTCGCCTTCTCCTTTCCTTGATTTGCTTTCTGAGGGCTATTCGCTCATACTTTTCGCGATCGTGTTTGTAGATCTACGTCGGCTCTATTTCCCGACCTGAGATCAAGGAGAAGGTCGAATCCGCAAAACTCATCATCTCCATCGGCGGCCTCAAGTCCGACTTCAACACCGGCAACTTCACCTACCGCATCCCCAAACAGCGCACCATCGAGCTCCACTCCGACCACACTCTCGTCCAGTACGCCAAGTACGACGCCATCGGCATGAAGCAACTTATCCCCAAACTCATCCCCCGGCTTGCCGGCTTCGCCGCCGCCGCCTCCAAGTTGTCCGTCCCCCGGTTCGGCGCGAGGTTCCCCACTGAGGATCCTCTTGGTGAGGAGACGATCAGCCATGCGTGGATGTGGCCGAGGATGAGCCAGTTCTTCAGGGAGAAGGATGTGATCGTGAGTGAGACGGGAACGAGTAGTTTCGGTGTTTTGGACGTGCCGTTGCCCAAGGACGCGATCAACGTCAGCCAGATTCTCTGGGGAAGTATCGGATGGACTGTCGGTGCGTACTTTGTCTTCTCCCTTCCCATCCTCCCTTTCGTCTTTCTGACCTTCGTTTTCTCGGACTTTTGCTTACGGTGTTCGTCTTTTGTGATCTATAGGTTCTACTCTCGGTGCTGCCCTCGCTGCCCGCGACCAGAATCTTGGCCGTACGCTCCTCTTCATCGGCGACGGTTCCATCCAACTCACCATCCAGGAGGTGTCGACCATGATGAGGCTCCGGTTGAAGCCCATCATCTTCCTCCTCAACAACTCTGGTTACACGATCGAGAGGTACCTCCACGGTACGCACCGCAAGTATAACGACATCGTCAACTGGTGCGTTTTGTTTTCTCATCTTAATTCCCTCTACGCCTGCCCTACTCCAGCTTCCCCATCACTTCCCACCATTCCCTATCCTCGCCCGATGGTCGAACTTCTTACTCACTCTGCTATTTTTTCCGCGCACAGGAAATGGACGCAACTTCTCGACGTCCTCGCCCCCGCCGACCTCGAGCCCCGCCCGAAGTCGTACACCGTTCACACGAAGAAGGAGTTCGACGAGCTCCTCAACACACCTTCCTTCGCTTCGTGCGAGACTATCCAGCTCGTGGAGATCATGATGGACAGGTTCGATGCGCCCCAGGCGTTGCAGAGGCAGGCGGAGTTGAGCGGGAAGACGAATGCGTATGTCGCTGAGTACCTGTAATCGTTTCATCCATCATCGGTCCCCTTCCTCCACATAAAACGAGGTCGTAACCATCCTCCCCTCTTCTCCGTCGCGTTTTCGTTTTCGTCTTTGGGTGTGTTCCGTGTTGTTTTCGGGTGGGAGTAGTGGGAGCGAAGAAGAAAAATAACACCAAATGTACAGTACTAATAATTCGCACGCATGGATTCGGATTTCGTCGTTGTTGTTGTAGCACCTCACACATACGTATAGTCTATAGACACTTAGAATGGATAGTCACAATTCAGTTCTTTCTCTGCTTCTTGTGAGGCGTGCATTTTGGGAAGGCCGTTGCGGGGAGGTTCAGTCTGAGGACTTGTGTTTTCGGTTTCTGGCTGCTTCACTCTTCAGAGACGCCGTACGCCACATCGCCCGGCGCCACACAAGTCGGAGTCAGAAAGAAATGCGCTGGATTCGGGATATGCCGGAGCGTGCACGGAGGCGAAATTCGCCGCGACCAGCAACTCGCTCAAGCAACGCTCAATTGCAAGCGCTCACAAACAGTGAGATTTCTGCAACCCACCAACCGTTTGATGGCGCAGAGCACGGCCCAGAGAGGGCCAAATACGCAGTTGCGCATCGTCAACGTCCGCGAACCGTAGGCGCCCAACTCATAAAACCAACATGAAACGTCTAATAATTCTGTGTTTTCGCTGAGGCTTGCAACTGTTTGCCCTGCATGGTCTTGCATGCTGCTCCATTGACAAGCTGGTGTATGTACTCTGAAGTAGAGGTAATCCTGTTATCTATTGTAGGACTTCACGGCTCTTGGAAAGGCTATCGCTAATACGTTTTCCACTGGGGCGTAGGCGTCTATTCGCCATGCCAGTGGTAGCAGGCTACTTTCATCGTGTTCTGATCATTCAATGACTGCTCGACGCCACCATTACTCGGCTCCAATCAATACTTGGGTACTTATTCGCTGTTCTCTTTCTTGTCCTCCAGGCTCCCTCCACGTCCCCTTATCACGTCTTGACCCACCTGTGACCTCGCTGAAACATGAAAACGCCTCCGAGTCGTCACGGTCTCTCATTGGCTTTATTGTTTATGTTTCTTTGTTGCTTACTTCTTGCCAGTGGAGTCACATTTTCCATGCCTGTTCAAGAGCTGTTGGTTGCCAGTGGCCGTCAGTTCAGACTTGGGTCGGGGTTGCTCAGCTGCAGGCTCGCGGGTGACGACATGTCATGTCCCCCAGTGAAGACCATGGCGAGTTGGGATTGGGAATCTTGTGGTCCGTTATTATTATCCCTGGATCTTCGTCTTCGTATCTTCCTCCTTCCTCTTCGCTACTGAACGAATGTTTTTTTTTTAACGCAATCTACAGGTTTAGCTTCAGATCCCGTTCAGATAAGATCTATTGCTGTCGCACCGGATCCACCGAAGCCTGGGGAGAATATGACGGTCTCGGTTCAAGCTACGGCACAAGAAGACGTCGCGGTTCGTTTTCTCTCTATTCTCCACTCCAATCTCCTCGTCTAGTCGTAACGTCAGCCTAGTTTTCTCATTGACGTTTAAGAGGCATATAGTTTGGAGCTAACACGCCTTTCTTCTTTATAGGAAGGAGCCTATGCGAACGTGGAGGTAAAACTTGGGTTGATCAGGATATTGCAGAAGGAGTTTAATCTGTGCGAGGAAGCGTACGTGTTCGTTTCCTTTGAAAACATGATGTCTTCGTCTCCTTTCGATCTGACGCTATGGCCATGTTCCTCATCGACATCGACCTTGGAACTTATAATGTTGGAAACCGCGCACTTATCACAGACGCAAGGCGAACATGACCGTTCAATGCCCCGTCGAGAAAGGAGATCGTATACTGGAGAAAACTGTCAAGTTGCCAGACTTCATCCCGCCTGGTGAGCTCCTCGTTTTTGGACCATCGCATCGAGCGCATCCTTCTGCACCTTATTCACCCTCAACTACTTCCCCTCATCATCTACTTCCTCGTCCCGTTCTGCAGCCCCTTTACTGAAACTTCTGTCTGTTCATCTCCGCCGTCGATCTCTGGCAGGCCCAATCAAGATCAACGTAAACGGCTACACGACCGACGACGAGCCACTCTTGTGCATCAACTTGAACGTGAACTTCGCGAACTTGAAAACTGCTTCGAGAGCTGTATGAAAGAAAGCCTCTGTCACCTTCGTACATATGTCGGAAACATATATACACGCCGGTTCTCGTGATGGACTCGGAGATTCTACGGATTGGTCACACATGTTCTGCTCAATGTTTTGATACGCCAATTTATAATATATTACATCACGAGGCAGGATGATTGACCAGCACGGTGCGATGCGATATGGGTATATGTAACATTTCCAGCAATACCCACATAGAGAGAAGACACCCAGTCGCAAAGTAGATAACCATAAACCCAAGAACGACAACTGCCCTTCGATCCCCCAAACCAAACATTCCGTATCCTCGCGAAGCGGTGTGGGTCCAGACTACTAGTTACTGGTCTCTCGAGGAGGCCTCTGGCTATGTAGGCTAGTCCACGCCGAGCTCGGGCGCGTGAGCCGATGACTATACTCTTCTGGAGAGTACGATGAAAGAAAAAATGTGCCGTAGGTGGTGGGATCGCGCAACCCGTCACCAGCGGTGTAGATTGATGCCTCTCAGGCTCGTTTGGTGCCTTTCCATTCTCCTCGTCCTCCTCTTCAGTCGAGCATCCCAGCTCCCCCGTACCAGAGTCCTGCCAAATATGCCATCGCTACGTCTTCCCTTTCAAGAGCTCCGCTCTATCCTTCTCCGTCTCCATCGTCCTGCTCCTGAATCAAACACCAAAACATCTCCCCCTAAATCCGAGTCCTCCATCCCCGATGTACCATCCCTGCGTCTCCCTACTTGCTTCCCACCCAAACGCTCTCTTCTCTCATCGGTTTCCTGGTGTTCGTAAGGAAAGGTCGTTGAACGTGTTCGCAAAGGCGTGGTTGTTGAGCCCCGGTAAAAGTGAAGGAGGGAGTTGTCGGCGGGAAAGGATCCTCGATAGGCGGGTATGTGTGTCGAGTCGTCGCGGTCGAGGTCAAGATCGATCGTATGGTGGTTGGTGAATAGGCGGGGACGGGTATTCGTGGCGGAATGTTGCCGAGTCGCTGAAGTCGAAGTCGTACGTATCGTAGCCGCTGGGTATCTGTATCACTGAGTCTGAGGAATCAGTGTCAATCTCTCGGAGTGGCACCCTACATCTCCTGGGGCCACTCCGAGTCTCCGAGTCCGAATCTCAGTCTCAGTCTCAGTCCCAGTCCCGGTCCGAAACATAAATCTCCCGCGAGACATGAACATATGAATCATCTCCGAGACATCTCAGTATCACCTCTCCCCATCAGCAGCAATCAATAGTCAACACCATCAACAGCCCCCACCACCTCCGGTATAATCGCTCGAAGACCTGGACGGCACTCTGGCGCGACCCGAACCATATCTCCTATGATGAGCTTAACACACTTCACCTCCAGATAATAGCCTGAAACAGGCTCTATCTCGTACGTATCGGCATCGGGTTCCTCATCAACAGGACCCTCAAAAACACCATCGTCCTCGTACTCGTACTCATCGTCATCGTACTCATCCTCCTCCTCATCGCATGACACGCCAAACCAAGCACCCACACCAAGCGGATCCGCCTCATACTCAAACGATTCGACGGACTGAGCATACATACCGTTCCCCTCGAGCTCTTCACCATCGAGCTCTAATTCCTTATATACCTCCTTTCCACATGCCACACCACCAAATACCGACGCCTCATAGTTGTTGTCGTACGGGGCCGAGTCGAAGTCGTAAGAACTCTGAGGAGACTGATCGTTGCGAGGGGTGACGGGGAACTCTCTCGTCGACGGCTCGCTCGCGCTATCAGTCTGGGAAGAAACCTCGGAAAGTTCGTTGGAGTATTCGGACTCGGAAGAGGAGGTTTGAGAGTTTTGAGAAGGGTGAGGGAGGGCGATGGCGGCGGTAGTTGTGATGGTGGAGGCGAGGGCGGGGATTTTGTCGCATTTGGGACGGGGTGTGGCGGTCATGGGCACCGTGACGTCGACGTCCTCGATAGCGCGGACTTTTTCTATGTACGTAGACAAATAAGTACGTCTCAAGTCAGCATACTGGCAAACGAAAGGAATGGAATGAAGAAAGGAGGAACCCACGGAGCAGTCCACGGAATCGAAGCCTAAGCTTGCCGGCGATGACACCGGTGGGGGTAACAATTGCTTTGGAGAACATGTTTGTGGTTTATGCGTAAGGGCAGGGGTGTTATGCGCTTATAATTCGCTGGGGAGGTACTATGGATAAGGTATGTGCGTGGTTCGGTGGGGAGAAGTGCTCAGTATTAGAGCAAGTTTATATACATTTGAGCCTTGAGTGCGGGATGTGTCGGAGGAAAGGTGAATCATGCCGGTGAATGCGCTTGAGTCACGTCGCTGAAGTTCGTGAGCGGGACAGACGGGTCTGAGACAGTGTGCGTATTGCAGTAGATGTTGGACCAGTTTCAGAAGATCGAGGCCGTCCAAGATTCTGAATCGATCTGTCTCGGGCAGGCGATATCTACGTTTTACATGAATCGACCGCGTATGTATCGTCCCAGGTCCTGCTGGAAACTCCACTAACACGGTCAGTGACGTTTATTTTGGCTCGTAATAGATGAGATAAATCCTGCGAATGCACGATCATCTTCGTGACATACCTCACCACGGTGTCGCACAACCCAGCACCAGCGGTAACGACTGGTGCTTCGCTTTTGATAGTAAGCTCCATGCTTCGCCGTCGCCGTCGTTTACCTGTCAGAATCGGCCATCTCGATGTCTTCCTTATTTTTATCAGGGGAAAGTTCCAACTGGGCCTTCAAAAACTTTCCTGAGCAAGGTTACATTCGAGATAAATTCAAACCAAACAAAGACGGGTTTCTATATTGATGACTATAATGCGTAACTGTTAACATAGGGCTAGAACACCGACACCTTCATTAGACCCAAAGCATCTCAAGTGGAATGAGGATTGAACCACATACCATCATTCTCCAACGCTCCTCGCCACAGTAAAAAGAGAATCAGAAACCCCTTCTCCCCGCTCGTAAAGCAGCCTTCTGTATCGCCTTAGTCACCTCCGAGGTGTCTCCGTAAAAGTAGTCGTCACGGCTCCAACACTTCAACCCAGAGACGTCTTTCAAGGACGACATCCTGACGCACGCCCGCGACCATACATGTGGACGTCCTAGTGTTTTGGGCTTTAACAGCCCGCTGAGCTTCTGGACCTGGTGGGTTATCGGGACCTTCGTGAGAATCGAGATGAGAGCATGTTCCACATGCGCTCGGGATGGTTCATGGATAGTGGGATCGGTAATGTGGAGCTTGATCATGAAATAGTTATCGTCCGTCTTGACCTCGAAATCCGCAGGCTGGATAACGTTTTCGTGCACTTGTAGTGAATCATAAGGCCTTGAGAGTGCGGGAATGTGAGAGTGGCGAGAGACGAAAACAGAGAGGGCTTCGTCCAGGGCTGAAGTGAATGGAACCTCGCAATTCATTGAGACTTGAAATGAGGCTACGTTTGGAAGTGTTGAGAAGTGCAAGAACGTGGTGAGGGCCTGAGGTGTTATGCTGAGGGTGACCGAGCGCAGGCGTGATAGTGATATGTGAGCGAAATTCTCCAAGGATTCATTTGCGGGGCTGTATATGTGAGGTCTGATGACGAGATATCTCAAGGATGGCATTATTGACAAGGCAGCATGGAGATCGTGGAGAGTAAATGATTCAGAGTAGCTCTCGATGGCCAGGTAGGTAACGTGTATGAAGGCTCGCGACGATGGATGGAGTCCAGAGAGCCAGCAGTTTTCAGTGCGGATCACTTTCAAGTGGGACGTAGATTGGTGAAATGGCGGAATGAGTCGGAGTTTTTCTTGTCTTTGTGTTGAAGAAGTGAAGATATATAAGTGCTGAAGGCATGGTGCAGGTTCCGCCAAGATTGGAAAGATTGCTGGGAGAATACTACAAGAGAGGAAATCTTCGTCTACCTCCAGCCGCGCGATGCGATTGATGTTCCGACGTAAAAGAGCTATTCTGTTTGAAACGATGCAAGGGTCTTCACGATTGGAAACGTCCAAAGAAATTGGCATGGATGCTGAGCGCGAAACGAGCCTCCCGATCCACTCGGACGGCATGTTCGACACGTCCCATGTGGAACTTGCCCAAATAGCCGCACTAGCTAAGGCCGCTTCTCGCCAGTGGTGACAGACATAGGTCACTTTGACCCACGGTAGGCCGATGCAGCGTCCGGCACAGTAGCACTCGCCTGACGAAGTGTTGCAGCGGAGACGAGCGAAAAGCGAGAAAATGCGGACGAGAAGCTCGTTCGGAAGAACGGAAATTGACGACGAGTTGTAATAATACGGCGTTCGGACGGTGTCGACGACACTGATAGCAAAAATGGAAAAAAGGATCAATGACCGTTCATGCACGGTCTGGAAGTGGAAAACTTGGGGCTTACGTGACAATGTCATTCTGTGAATCCATTTTCGAGCGGGACTGGGGTGGCTCGATGATTTGAATTTCAGAGTCAGGTGGATAGATCCTGGAAGCGAAACAGCACGATGCACTATATAGCTTAGGCTCCAATGCAGAAAAAACAGTAAAAAAAAGTTGAGAGCATTTACTTACAAAACAGACAAAACCCGAGCGAAACGACAAGGTCAAGTAATTCCTTTGATGGATTTTGGGTTGTGAGAGCTACGCGGAACGGTGAGCTGGACTGCGTCCAGCGGAGCCTGGATGAATGGGCGTTACTACAGACGAGTTGAGAGTGTAAAAATGCGGCGAAACATTCGCGTCTTTCAACCGCTTTGTAGTCACGTGTAAATATTGTGTCAACGGACTTGCGTGTGGCACCCACTAATGTGGCGGAGTTTTTAATTCATCAATGCAGATCCATCACTGGCACTTGCTGTGACACGTACGCTTGCAGTCTCTACTCTTCAGCTTCAATCCGCATAATTCTATGCAGATCGACGAGAGCTGTAGGATATACCGTCAGCTGTAGGGGTATATCGGAACTGCACAGGGAAGTAAAGGAGAAAGTTCGGTTCGGCATCTGCCGGTGCCCCTCTCGCTGCTTCTCCCAGTGAGACACCGTGCACACGACGCCTGACCATCGACGACGATGGATGCACTCAGCACGCAGATCCAGCAGCTCAACACCCACGAGCATACAATGCCTTCGACAGTTCCCACTTGTCCAATGGATCGTCTGCCGGTCGAGCTGCTCATCGAATGCTTCATGTACACCGCGCACACCGCCCCCCTCACCCCCGTCTCGTTGACCGGCGTCTGCAGGCATTGGAACTCTGTATTATCACGAAATCCACGCTTGTTTCATCTTATCCCCGTAGACGATACGACATTCTCACTTGACACCACGCGAAGACTATCTCAGTATTACTTGGAGAGGTCGAAGCGCACTGCTTTTGATGTCCATCTCAATGTGGCATCCAGAGACTCATTCATAACCCTCCTGGCACCCTTTTTCGGTGAACTATCACGATGGCGCTCGTTAACGATTGGACCCATTGGAGAGTGGAAGGAGGAGAGGGTCACATTTTTCGGGATGTGGGCGCCGGAGGTGAAGGATCAGTTTCTGGAGGAGTTGAGCTTGAACGTGGTGGAAGAGGTCGAGTTGGAGGATATCATCAAGAATGTCCCACCGCAGGATGAAAATGGCGAATATCCAAAGACCTTTATTCCACGGCAGCCGAACCATCTCCTCATGAGTAACGTCGTCTCCGCACTCCCACTTTCTCTTCCAACGCCTCTACGTATCACTTCACTCTACCTCACGGACGGCCCGACATACATCTTTAATGTGAACATAAACCCCATCGACCTGCTTCGATTCCTGAATTGCTGCCCGGAGCTAGAGTTCCTTTCGTTCACGGGCTCCATGGTGGAGAAAGAGCCACGGCCGGAAGATGTGAAACGAGGAGCACCGATGGCGAATCTTCCCAACCTACGTTCGCTCGTATTACACCGGACGCTGTGCACACGGGTCATCTTGTCCTATATTAACTGTCCGAAGTTAGAGGAGCTCTATCTCGAGCACCTCAACGTCGACTTCGAATTCGCCACACATAACCCTTACCTTCCGCGAGGTCCTCGGAATGCCAGCGCCACTTTACCTCCTTCATCCGAAATCGCATCTGCCGACCTTCTGGTCACACATCCGATTGTATCCAACCCCTCAAGCGCTCTACCGCCCTCTCCTGCCCTCCCCAGCCCCGTCCCAAATATTGCACCTACTGCCAACTTCGCATTCGCCACAAACACACCCCCAGACCCTGACGCCCCCAACGTTCCTGATGCGAACGACGACGACCTTAACATAATGCTGATCGACGCAGTCTCCGATATCGATCTCTCTTCCTTGCACTACGCTGAAGAAGAAGGCGACTCGGACGACGAATTCCCCGACTTCTCACAATCCCCCTTCAGCGACCACGCGACCGGCATGGGCCTCCGCTCCCTCCTCACGCGCTGCAACCCGCCTCTCAAAGTCCTCGAGATGGACTATGCCGACATGCGCACGAAAGACTTTGAGTGGTTCTTCGGACGCGCTGATCGGCTCGAAGAATTCCGCATCGTTGCGTCTGATATGTCAGACCGCGTCATGTCACGATTCGCACCCTTTGACTTTGACATCACGCCGCCTTCGTCGCCTGAGCCGGAAGAGGCGGAACATCTGCTGAGGGAGGATCCGGAGGAATTTGAGAGGATACGGATGTCGAGGAGGGAGCCGATAGAGATTACTGGGCTCAGAATGAGTTGCTTGAAGAGGCTGGAGTTGTATAATTGTCAGGTAGTGAGTGGGGAGGCGATTGTGGATGCGTTGACGAGGAGGTGTAGGGCGGCGGACGATTTTCCGACTTGGCCGTCGTCGGCGGGATGGTCGGAGCGGCAGAATTGGAGGAGGCTGGAGCATGTCGCGGTCGTGGGGTGTGGGAAGTTTGGGCAGACACATGCGATGGAGCTGACAGATCTGTTGGGGGATAGGGTGAGCTTTGTTTGATGGTCATCTCTGGCTGTATACCGAATGCTCTTCGGAAGAGGGACGTCTCGAGGAAGGCGTACTTGGGGATGGGAGATTGTAGGTGTTCGTCAAGTGGCTCGATATCTTTGGTTAGTCTTACGATTCTTAATGTTTTCTTTCCTAAACTTGGACCACTATTGTATGATAGTTGGTACAATACGAATACATAACTGTAACAGCCCTAATCTATGCACACTTTTGTTTACCTCCTGGGCGCCTTCTACGAACAGAGTTCCCTTGCGTGAAGTCGTTTTTGAGCGAACCACTCTGTTTGGAGGAAACTACATCCACCCCCAATTGGATGACGACGTCGGTGGCGAACCAATTGCTTCTCGATCCCTGAACGGTTGAATGCCGTCGTATCGTTATTCCGGGATGGTACTAGGGAAGACTATGGAACATGCATGACGCTGCTGCCGCAGTTAAAGTACGTGAGGGCCTCGATTCAGACTTCCCCGCCTTCTGTTTAGTTCCCTTCCACCCTTTCTCCACCCCAAGTAAGTACACTGGTTGCCCACTGACCTTCGCTTGACGAGGAGGGCACCCAAATGAGTTGAATGAAACACAGGCAGCTTGTTCGTCCGCCCAAGCGAGGAAGTTAGGTTACATAAATATGGCACCCACCCCGGGACCGAGACGATGACATATGTAAGAAAGTCAGTGATTCAGGGTAGTATATAGGTGGAGAAGCAATCGAAACAGCGCCCGTTAGGCTGAGTTTCAGGCCCTCAAGACTCTGACGGTCGAGAGAATCTGGTCCCAGCTACCTATACACTCTTTTCCCCTCGTTTCCTCTAGAACGCACCACGCTCCTTTTGCTAGCGACTTGATCCTGTTCATCCTAGACTTTATAATTATGTATCGAGACTTCCTCGATGTTCCGGAGTGGCTTCACGGCCAGGACGAAGATACCAGTTCGCCGAGGTCCTCGTATTCTGTGGAGTCCGACTCTGGCGGATCCGCAGAGTCAGCGGCCTCCAGCTGTCCTTCTGAACTGATGGATATCAGGCTGGATCCGACTGCGACGGGGGCTTGGAAGTGGCTGACTATCTCTACCATTCGACATGCTCAGGTGCGCACAGTCGTACCCGCAGCCTTTGCGCATAAGTACCTAACCCTTGCTATGCTCACCACAGAGCGTCGAGAACGCAGGCCATAGTACTCCCCTCACAGACGCCACGAACGCCACAGACCCTCTCACAGACCTCGGAGTCCACCAAGCCACCGTTCTGGCCAAACAATGGACGAACGTCCGTATTTCGTGTATTTATACGTCTCCGTACACACGAGCGGTGGACAGCGCGCTCACGCTCCTCCGACACCATCACACCTCCATCAATTCACATCCCTACTCCCATCCCCATCCCCACGCGCACCGGATCACGCATGGCTCGCAGTTCATCGATTCGAGAAAGCAGAGACGGCCGAGCGTACATATTCATCCTCAACTCATCGAACGAAAATCCGGAACGCACGCGCTTTCGTTCCTGGCGTGCGGCGACGTCAGAGGTTATCGTGCAGCTCGAGACGGCCACTGCGATGAATTTCCGACGGGAAATCGAGATTGGGTCCCGGAGGGCGGGGGAGAGAGTAGGAATATGGTGAATGCGAGAGCTGAGGGCGTGTTGGTGGATTTGTTGAGGCGTTGGGCGGTGGAGGATGAGAGTATTCCGGTGGGCGTGTTGCGGTGTAGAGGCGAAGGGGATGATGGAGGTGGGATGCATCCGGAGGATGGTTTGTTGGAGGGTGTGCCGCATGTTGTGGTGGTGAGCCATAACATATTTCTGAGGGCTTTGGACGAGACAATCAGAAGATGTACGTGGGGTCCCGCTAGGATTGGGAAGGTTAGTTATCCGAATTCCGGCTGGTGAGTGTCTTTCTTCGCTGGTAGCCTCGGAGTCAAGTCTGATTAATCGTTGTTATGGTCGACCTAGGGGGAGGTATCTGATTAGATATAGAGAGTCAGAGGGAGGGATTGAACTGATAGCTCGACCGTTGACGGTACCCATGTCGCGCTGAGAACTGATTCTGACTTACCTTCACGAGATTGACGACTTGCCCTTGTAGACTATTGCTTATAATTACACCCATAATTAGATATCCTGTTTCATGAATATACCTGTGCGAAGCATGAAACCCTAGAGAGGAAGACCCCGTCTCGTCACAATCACCAAGTGCGCCCGTTCAAGTAACATGCATCCAGCACGAGATATCATTCTGTATCCAGTGTTGTATCACCATGAGTCTAGCGCTGCTCGTAACATCTTTGTAAGATAAACGCCGCGAACGGCGAACAAGTGGAAGTGGTCAAAAACAACAAGTCGAAACGGCGGTTGCCGGTCAGCGATTACCTAAGAGCTGAGCTGCACAACTGTGGCGGCTGAGTCTGAAATCGCAAACTCTAAACTGGGCTTACCGTCAACGAAACGCACGCGCCGTCCAAAGTACCCTCCTCGTCGTCGTCCTCGTCGCGCTCGCGCTCCCTCAAGACTTTTTGCTCCGGATCCCCTCCTTTACAATTATATTCAAAAATGCCCGGTGTTCGTGACATCAGGTCAGTCGTCGTCGACGTTCGTATGGAAAGACTGGTATAGATGAACGTATATGGTGTTACAGCGCAGAGGCGTTCATCACCGCCTACGCTTCCCACTTGAAGCGTTCCGGCAAGCTCGAGGTGCCCACCTGGGTGGACATCGTCAAGACCGGTGCTTACAAGGAGCTCGCACCATATGATCCCGACTGGTACTACGTTCGCGCAGGTGCGTCCATTCCACTTTACATCTCGTTAAACTCATATCTGACCTCTACTTTCCGTACTATTCGTATCATACCGCTCTGGATCACCTACCACAGCTGCCGTCGCACGACACATCTACCTCCGCAAAGACGTCGGTATCGGCGCTCTCATCAAACTCCACGGTGGCCGTAACCGCCGCGGAAACCGCCCCTCACACCACGGCAATGCCTCCGCCTCTGTTCAACGCAAAGTTTGCCAATCCCTAGAGAAGATCGGTGTTCTCGAGCAGACTGCCAACGGTGGCCGGAGAATCTCGCAGGACGGTCAGAGGGATTTGGACCGTATCGCCACGGCTGTTGTTGAGGCTGCCAGGGATGCGGAGGAAGAGGAGGAGGAAGAGGAGGAGGAGGCTGAGGAGGAGGAGTAAACTTTCTCGCTCCAACTGGCTTTGACTCTGATGTGTTGCTCTGGGATGGGATGGGCGGTGGGTGCGCGTCCGGGTGCGACGATAGGTGGCGTATGGTCTCTGCATGCTCTCCGTCTTATATTTTCACTTGTATGACTGCATGCAACTCAAAACATGGCATTTCTTTCCTCGTCGGGCTTCCTGGTGCAGAATCCCGAACATTCAGACATATCGCGGTCGATGTGTGATGCTGCTAGTCTGTCATCGTTCGCTTGCGCTTTATGAATGGGGCTTTTGGAGGCTAGCCATGACATCCTTCTCCTCCCACTATTGATTGAGAAGCTTGGTCGAAGGCGTTCGCTTCACTGAGTATACGTGTGACGATTGTAAGCAACCTCCGTATACGTTATCAAACTGGGACAGATGTATAAGCTTTGCGAGTACGCTCTTGATCTCTGTATTGACTCTTCGTGCGCACAGACCCATGGTAACGTTCGTTTGAATTCGTTTTGTGCTGAAACAACCATGACTAATTTTCTATTGCAAATCATCCAAGTAATGAGGAATCGAAATGCCTCGATCGATGTGGAACTTACCTCCTCGGGTCTCTGACTGTCTCTGATTTGTTTCTCCATCTAGGCCTTCGTCGAGGAATCGATCGTTTTCAGGGAACGGATCGACTCAAAATATCATGAAATACAACCGTCCCGAGACTGTCTCGGCGTCTACTACTGTCTCAAGCGGCTCGCCTCCCACCTGAACTATCTCGACGACCGTGGCCGACACTGCTCGATTCGACGGCCTGTTTTACCTATCTGCCGACACATCCCGCACCTAATTCTTAGAACGATATAAAAACCCTGCCCAATGCTGAGCACTTCTCTCCACCGAACCACGCACATACCTTATCCATAGTACCTCCCCAGCGAATTATAAGCGCATAACCCCCCTGCCCTTACGCATAAACCACAAACATGTTCTCCAAAGCAATTGTTACCCCCACCGGTGTCATCGCCGGCAAACTGAGGCTTCGATTCCGTGGACTGTTCCGTACGTTCTTCATGTCTTTCATTTCCTCCTTTCCAAGGGTATGGATGCTGACTTGTTTATCTATGTACACAGAAAAAGTTCACGCTATCCAGGACGTCGACGTCTCGGTGCCCACGACCGCTGCGCCACTCCCCAAAACCGACAAACTCCCCGCCCTCGCCTCCACCGTCATCGCTACCGCCGCCTTCACTATCCCTCACTCCTCTCAAACCTCCCAAACCTCCTCCTCCGAGTCCGAATACTCCAACGAACTTTCCGAGGTTTCTTCCCAGACTGACAGCGCGAGCGAGCCGTCGACGAGAGAGTTCCCCGTCACCCCTCGCAACGATCAGTCTCCTCAGAGTTCCTACGACTTCGACTCGGCCCCGTACGACAACAACTATGAGGCGTCGGTATTTGGTGGTGTGGCATGTGGAAAGGAGTATCATAAGGAATTAGACGAGCTCGATGGTGAAGAGCTCGAGGGTACCGGTATGTATGCTCAGTCCGTCGAATCGTTTGAGGGTGAATCGGATTCGCTTGGTGTGGGTGCTTGGTTCGGCGGGGCTTGCGATGAGGAGGATGAGTACGATGATGGTGACTACGAGTACGAGGACGATGGTGTTGTCGAGGGGCTTGTTGATGAGGAGCCCGATGTCGATACGTACGAGATAGAGCCTGTGTCAGGCTATTACCTGGAGGTGAAGTGTGTCAACCTCGTTTTTGGAGATATGGTTCGGGTCGCGCCAGAGTGTCGTCCGGGTCTTTGTGGCATTGTACCGGAGGTCGTCGGGGCTGTTGCTGGTGTTGACTATTGATTTGGTGACGATGTGGAGATGAGGTACTGAGATGTCTCGGAGATGATTCATATGTTCATGTTTCGGGGTTTGTTTCGGTCTGGGACTGGGACTTGAGACTCGGAGACTCGCGGTGGCCCCAGGCGATGTAGGGTGCCACTACGAGACATCGTTACTAATTTCTCAGACTCAGGGATACAGATACCCAGCAGCTACGGTACGACTTCGGCTTCGACTTCAGCGACCCGGCAACATCTCGCTACACATACCCGTTGCCCGATAACCTTCGCTCTGCCTACTCGTCAACCATCATACGATCGATCTTGACCTCGGCCGCGACGGCACACATACCCGCCTGTCGATACTCCTCGTCCCGCCGGCAACTTCCTCCTTCACTGTTATGATCGGGGTTCAACCACCACACCTTTTCGAACACGTTCAACGCCCTCTCCTTAAGAACACCAGGAGGCCGATGCGAGAAGAGCGGTTGGGTAGTAAGCAAGTAGGAAGAAGCAGGGATGGTGGACCTGGATTGGAGGACTCGGGATATAGGGAGATGTCTCGGTGTTGACTCGGCAGTAGGGAGATGGGGACGGAGAAGCAACACCGGGGTTCAACAACCACGCCGGTGCAAACACCAGGAACCGCCGCGAAGCGAGGAGAGTGCTTGGGTGGGAAGACGCAGGGACATTTAGGATAGAGGATTCGAGGTAGGAGGATACGTCGGATGCGAAATTCGGGAGGACGAGGAATGAGGAAGCATTGAGCGAGCCTGAGAGGTACCAATCGACACCGCTGGTGATGGGTTGCGCGGCCCCACCAACGCTCACGACACCTTTCTTGTATTCTCTCGAAGTGCATACTTAGGGACTCACGCGCCCGAGCTTGGTGTGGAGTCTGGACTAACCTGCATAGCACGAGCTTCCTCCAGTGACTGTTCGTAGACACCCATCCGCTCGCGAGAAACATGGGAGGGGATTGAAGGATTCTCGGTGCTCTTGGGTTATTGGAAGTGGACGATTATTTGTGCTCAGAGCTGGCCGGTCCTATTTGTTGTTGATTTATTGTCTCTGCCTGGAATGGATACCAAGGACAGCACAATATACGCTAGTTGCGTGGCTCTTTATGAACTACTGCTGTAGCGTACGTGTCACAGCAAGTGCCAGTGATGGATCTGCATTGATGAGTTAAAAACTCCGCCACACTGGTGGGTGCCACACGCAAGTCCGTTGACACAATATTTACACGTGACTACAAACAACCACAAAGCGGTTGAAAACAACACGCGAATGTTTTGCCGCATTTTTACATTCTCAACTCGTCTGTAACGCCCATTCATCCAGGCTCCACTTGACGCAGTCCAGCTCACCGTTCCGCGTAGCTCTCCTAACCCAAAATACATCAAAGGAATTACTTGACCTCGTCGTTTCGCTCGGGTTTTGTCTGTTTTGTAAGTACAATGCTCTCGACTCTGTTTACTGTCTCTTCTTTGTTGGAGCCTAACCTGTATGGTGCATCATGCTGTTTCGCTTCTAGGATCTGTTCACTTGACTCTGGAACTCAAATCATCCAGCCATCGCGGTCCCGCTTGAGAATGGATTCACAAAATGAGATTGTCGCGTAGGCGCCTTTTTTCCAGACCATGCATGAACGGTCACTGATTCTTTTTCCATTCTTGCTATCAGTATCGTCGACACCGTCCTAACGCCGTATAATTACAGCTCGTCGTCAATCTCCGTTCTTCCGAACGAGCTTCTCGTCCGCATTTTCTCGCATTTTGCTCGTCTCCGCTGCAACACTTCGTCAGGCGAGTGCTACTGTGCCGGACGCTGCATCGGCCTACCGTG
This sequence comes from Stereum hirsutum FP-91666 SS1, assembly GCF_000264905.1. Classification (NCBI taxonomy): domain Eukaryota; kingdom Fungi; phylum Basidiomycota; class Agaricomycetes; order Russulales; family Stereaceae; genus Stereum; species Stereum hirsutum. Next base: position 853,150 of record NW_006763147.1, read on the forward strand.
GATCAAAGTGACTCATGTCTGTCGCCACTGGCGAGAAGCGGCCTTAGCTAGTCCAACTATTTGGGCAAGTTCCACATGGGACACGTCGAACGAGATGCCGTCCGAGTGGATCGAGAGGCTCACTTCGCGCTCAGCATCCATGCCAATTTCTTTGGACGTCTCCAATCATGAAGACCCTTGCATCGTTGCCAATAGAATTGCCCTTTTGCGCCGGAACATCAGTCGCATCGCACAGCTGTGTGTAATCGACAAACTCTTCTCTTGTAGTATTCTCCCAGCAATCTTTCCAATCTTGGCGGAACCTGCACCATGCCTTCAGCACTTATATATCTTCACTTCTTCAACACAAAGACAAGAAAAACTCCGACTCATTCCGCCATTTCACCAATCTACGTCCCACTTGAAAGTGATCCGCACTGAAAACTGCTGGCTCTCTGGACTCCATCCATCGTCGCGAGCCTTCATACACGTTACCTACCTGGCCATCGAGAGCTACTCTGAATCACTTACTCTCCACGATCTCCATGCTGCCTTGTCAATAATGCCATCCTTGAGATATCTCGTCATCAGACCTCACATATACAGCCCCGCAAATGAATCCTTGGAGAATTTCGCTCACATATCACTATCACGCCTGCGCTCGGTCACCCTCAGCATAACACCTCAGGCCCTCACCACGTTCTTGCACTTCTCAACACTTCCAAACGTAGCCTCATTTCAAGTCTCAATAAATTGCGAGGTTCCATTCACTTCAGCCCTGGACGAAGCCCTCTCTGTTCTAGTTTCTCGCCACTCTCACATTCCCGCACTCTCAAGGCCTTATGATTCACTACAAGTGCATGAACACGTTGGCTGGCCTGCGGATTTCGAGGTCAAGACGGACGATGATCATTTCATGATCAAGCTCCACATTACCGATCCCACTATCCATGAACCATCCCGAGCGCATGCGGAACATGCTCTCATTTCGATTCTCACGAAGGTCCCGATAACTCACCAGGTCCAGAAGCTCAGCGGGTTGTTAAGGCCAAAAACTCTAGGACGTCCACATGTATGGTCGCGGGTGTGTGTCAGGATGTCGTCCTTGAAAGACGTCTCTGGGCTGCAGTGTTGGAACCGTGACGACTACTATTACGGAGACACCTCGGAGGTGACCAAGGCGATACAGAAGGCTGCTTTACGAGCGGGGAGAAGGGGTTTCTGATTCTCTTTTTACTGTGGTGAGGAGCTTTGGAGAATGCTGGTATGTGGTTCAATCCTTATTCCATTTGAGATGCTTTGGGTCTAATGAAGGTGTCGGTGTTCTAGCCCTATGTTAAGAGTTACGCATTATATTCATCAATATAGAAGCCCGTCTTTGTTTGAATCGAATTTATCTCGAATGTAACCTTGCTCAACAAAGTTTTTGAAGGCCCAGTTAGAATCTCCCCCTGAAAAATAAGGTGGAATATGGAAGACATCGAGATGGCCAATTCTGGCAGGTAAACGACGGCGACGGCGAAGCATGGTGCTTACTATCAGAAGCGAAGCACTATTCATTACCGCTGGTGCTCCGGGGTTGTGCGACACCGTGGTGAGGTATGTCACGAACATGATCGTGCATTCGCAGAATTTGTCTGACTCCGGTGCCTCAGTTATTATGAACCAACAACATGTTAGAACCTGTAGGGTAGAACACACCTCAGACACCGATAGACGAGTGAATAGATTGAAGTTACCTGTAGGGTAGAACACACTACAGGAAGAATAAGTACAGTAGACAGTAAAGTAGATAGATGTTGCTTACCCTCAGACACCGATAGACGAGTGAATGAGGGAAAGCGAGAGGCGCGTCCAACGCGCACAAAAGACCTGCCGGGAATTACCGAAACTGCGTTGTACGTTCGAACTCCGAACTCCAACACTCCTCCTCAACGCAAGCGGAAAGTCCTCCTGAGATCGTAAGTAGTAACTAAAGTAAGAGTAGAGAATCACAAGAGAATAAGATGAAATGAAACAAAACATAATAGAAAGAAAAACAGTTCCCATGAAACAACAGACTAGTAGATATGAAAACTCCTCCTCATCCTCAACCCAATCCGAGATATCCTCGCAGTCGACAGAATGTCCTTGTGTCCAAAGGCTTAGGTAAAAATGTACTGCAGGATTCTCTG